>NC_092754.1:29099253-29243775 GCF_047496795.1 Chiloscyllium punctatum
CCATCATCCCCAGAGACTGAACCCCATCATCCCCAGTGACTGAACCCCATCATCCCCAGAGACTGAACCCCATCACCTACACAGACTGAACCCCATCATCCCCAGAGACTGAACCCCATCACCTACACAGACTGAACCCCATCATCTCCAGAGACTGAACCCCATCATCCCCAGAGACTGAACCCCATCACCTACACAGACTGAACCCCATCACCTCCAGAGAGTGAACTCCATCATCCCCAGAGACTGAACCCCATCACCTACACAGACTGAACTCCATCATCCCCAGAGACTGAACCCCATCACCTACACAGACTGAACCCCATCATCCCCAGAGACTGAACCCCATCATCCCCAGAGACTGAACCCCATCACCTACACAGACTGAACCCCATCATCCCCAGAGACTGAACCCCATCACCGACACAGACTGAACCCCATCATCTCCAGTGAGTGAACCCCATCACCTACACAGACTGAACTCCATCATCCCCACAGACTGAACCCCATCATCCCCAGTGACTGAACCCCATCACCTACACAGACTGAACCCCATCACCGACACAGACTGAACCCCATCATCTCCAGCAAAAATCATATTTTAAATTAAATTACATAATCTCCCTTAGAGTATTTGATTTTTGGCACCATGCCCTTTTATAGCATCATTACTAGTCAATTTGATTTAATTGCTTTATTTGGTTATTGGATCTTTTATTGGTTTATCAAAACAGTATACTGAGGAGCCTGAAGTTAGAACATTCTGTCATGTCCCTTTTGTCCCAGTGTGTTAATCAGTTGCTTGATGGGCATGTCAACAATGTTCATTGGTTACCGTGGGCTCAGGTGGGATGGGGTAAGGAGTAATGGGGAGGGGCCTGTCAGAGTTAAAAGGGTTCACCCTGAAGGTTGCCTTTCGATTGGCTTGCACACAGTCAAATTGGCAACCTGTTTCTCATCACTCTTGGCTTTCATCAGTGAGTGAAATGAGGGTGAACTGAAAGTAGATTGAGAGCTTTTCGACTGCGGAAATGTTCACTACCAGCTGGGAATGATGACACATTGTCATGTACGGCTAGACTCTCTGCGCCACAACATGCTGCCCTCGAAGTGGCTGCGGGGGGGGGGGGGGGGATAGAGACTGTCACACAGTCTTCTGGAATGTTCCTTTGCAAAGGAAGTCTGGAGAAGGATACAGTGTTTTTTGCCGTGGTTCATCCTGAGCAGCTCCGTGACGCGGGACTCTGTGCTGTACACCAATGCACACCGAAACAAGCATCAACAGTGCCTGGAGGACCATCACCTCATTGAAAGATGCTCTTTGGTCTGCCCGATCCTTGTTGGTCTTCCAGAACAAGGAGTTGACCTTGAGCGAATACTGCAGACTGACACATTCCCAGGTCGAGGACTACGTGTTGAGGGACACACTAAAGTTTGGGGCAGTTGCTGCCAAGGCACGGTGGGGAAAGACTACTGTCTGAGGCCTTCCCACTGAAGGTAAATGGGGATCCTTTCAGTTATCAGACTCTGCCAGGGGCTCAAGTACATGTAAATAATATAATCTTGTATAAGAAAAGTCTTTGTTTGTTGGACAGACTCACACTCCAATGTTTGTTTGTTCCTTCATAAGCTACTGTACAAAACCAAACTGCTTTAGGGAACATGTGTGCATATAAAGATATTTTATGAATAAAGTATATTTTCAAAATTAAAAAAAAGGACAAACTTACACTCACTTTTCCCGTCCCTCACCCCAAAGTAAAAGAAAAGCCAAGGTATTCTCGACACTGTGCAATAGTGTAAAATACATGACAGTAAGTGGGCAGCTCAACTTCTATCTCCCCCCCATTTCTACTCTCATTGGACTGCTGCAGTGGTCAGCTCAGGTGGCTGGAAGGCTGGTTTGCAATGCAGAGTAACACCAATAGCATGGGTTCAATCCCCACACCAGCTGAGGTGACTACAGAGTATTCTCAACCACATTCGTCCACTTAAACCACCACTGATTGTCTCTCTCTAGTGGGAGAGCAATCCTATGGTTTGGTACATCTGTGGCAACTTTACCTTATCTTCAGATAGGGTGTTCAATCCTGGAGCATTGACCAATTCTGCTGAATATTAAAGATTGCACGACACTACTTAATGGAATTCTCCATGGTCCTGGACAATACTCCTCTCCCAACCAATCCTGACAAACATATGGCCAACTGTGTTGTCATCTCATTGTTGTTTGTGTGAAACTGATTTTAAAATGGCCGCTGCTTCACCAAAAAAAGAGTCACAATGCCTTTCAGAGTATTTTACAGGATGCACTGTGACATGAGGAATGCGACAAAGTGCTATGTTTGAGAGTGTCCTTCCTTTTTAGCATCAGGTTGCCTGATGTCTCTGAATCTGTTACTGCGGCAGGTTCGAGACTTGAAGGGCTCACCTCATCACTGCTTTCTGTTGGAGTGTACTTGCTGCACGAAACAACCACTCAGATTAAAATGGTGAAGTGGATGAAAAATTCATGAGGAACTATAAGTTAAACTAATAATTGTACTGTTCTCCAAATGGAACGTGTCTGTGTGTACACACACATGCGAGCGAGCAGTGCAGAAAATCCTTCAAACAGAAAAAGAATGTCATATCCTAAACTCAAAAGATTCAACTGAAAGGGGGTACAAGCTCAAGGACCCCCATGGCTGACACCTGATCTTATGTCCCTAACACCCTGAACACCCTAACACCCTGAGTGGCACAGTGGCTCAGTGGTTAGCACTGCTGCCTTACGTGCCTAGGAATCAGGATCAATTCTACCCCTTGGGTGACTGTGTGGGGTTTGATCATTCTCTCTGTGTCTGCGTGGGTTCACTCTGGGGACTCTGTTTTCCTCCCACAGTCTAAAAATGTGCAGGTTAGGTAGATTGGCTATGCTAAATTGTCCTGTAGTGTCCAGGGATGTGCAGGTTAGGTGGATTGGCCATAGCAAATATAGGTTATGATAGGGGGCTGGGATGTTCTTTGGTATGGATTTAATGGGATGAATGGCCTCCTTTCGCACTGTTTGGATTCTACAAGGTGCACCATTGAACTAATACACTGGTTGCTGCCGATCGTCAAGTACATGTTTAGCTCTGAGATAGGAGTGGCTTTTTAAGGAACTGCCTTTGCATGTGAGGTAGGTGATTACAACACAATGTGGGTGTGAGATAATAACATGGATCTTACTTGTCCCTCTGACAGTGGATTATGTAAAACACTCTCATGAGTCACTGTAATGTGGGAGGTCTACAGGGAGTTACTCTGTTTTAGTTGCGCTCTTAATGCTTACGTCACGTTGGCACAGATTCAAAGATAAAACGTTTCGCTAAACATGTTCAGGAGACAAAGCTAAAAGATAAAGCTTTTAATTACTAAAGGCTTGAAATGTGCCATCTCTCTTCCAGCTGATATGTGCACTAAACTGTGAACTCGTCAAAATCATTTTTTCCCAGGATATCTTGCTGTCCTATATGAAGGATGTTGTGAAATTTGAAAGCGTTCAGAAAAGATTTACAAGTATATTGCCAGGATTGGAGGGTTTGAGCTATAGAGAGAGGCCGAACAGGCTGGGGCTGTTTTCTCTGGAGCGTTGGAGGCTGAGGGTTGACTTTATAGAGGTTTATAAAATCATAGGGTAAACAGACAAGGTATTTTCCCTGGGGTGGGGGAGTCCAGAACTAGAGGGCATAGGTTTAGACTGAGAGGGGAAAGATATAAAAGAGACCTAAAGGGCAACACTGTCATGCAGAGGGTGGTACGTGTATGGAATGAGCTGTCAGGGGAAGTGGGGGAGGCTGGTACAATTGCAACATTTAAGAGGCATTTGGATGGGTATATGAATAGGAAGGGTTTGGAGGGATATGGGCCGGGTGCTGGCAGGTGGGACTAGATTGGGTTGGGATATCTGATCGGCATGGACGGGTTGGACCGAAGGGTCTGTTTCTGTGCTGTACATCTCTATGACTCTAAATGTTCTGTTCTTACATCAAAAGAGAATTGTATAATTATTTTAGAATAGTTACAGCACAAAAGAGGACATTCAGCCCGTTGTATCTATACTGGACCTCAATGCATCAAAAGGCTATTCCATGTCTTTTCTCTGCACATCTTTTCTTTACACATTTCTCCATATCCCCCGAATTTTGCTTTCCTGCTCCAACCAGGAGACTTTCAAAATCAAAGCTCGTTGTCAGAGAACAACTGATTTTCATTGATTTTTCAATCCCTTTTCTTCTTTTTTTTTGGGTGGGGGTAGGTGGTGTCCTGTCCTACAGGCTGTGGCTGGAACTCTCATGGAATCTCAACTGGCTCCGTTCACAGTCGAGAGAGTGGCTCAAGGCTCACGGGACATCAGAGACTAGGCCAGGGTTCACATCAGGAATGTGGGAGAAGGGAGCCAAGCCAGACATGAAGCCTCCTCACTCACAGGAACCGAAGGAGACCATCCAACCTTCAAGGACTGCCCATAACCACCATCAACTCAGACACAAGCCATTCAGCCAGTCATGTTTGTGAAAATCCCTGCTTTTGTCCGTAACCTTGTAAGCTCCTCATCTTCAAGTAACCATCCAACATGCTCTTGAAATTACTTATGGATTCCACTTTACCATTTTTGAAGTTAAAACACCTAAATAAGTGACATAACCTCCCATGTGACTTTCATCATTGATTTTGAATCCATAACCTTTCGTGTTGACTGACTCTCCAGAAGTTGTTAATGTTGCTCATTGTTAATATTATCTCAAAAACCTCTCTTCAGCTTGAAAACCTCCATGGGGTCACCTCCTTGTTCCACACCCGCACTTCATCAACCTCGCCTCAAAACAGAAATCCCTCACTGCTGCTGATAGTCGGATAAACCTTTTTTTATGTCCTTCCCGATGTCTGGTCAACAGAACAGTCCATCACAGTAACCAGAGACTTGTAAAGTTCTAGCAGGATCTCAGCACTGTTACATTTTATTCTTCAGTTTACAAACTCAAACTTCCCCTGGTGTTTGGGTGAAGGTGTGCTTCTGCCCATCAGCCCTGAATGACCAGCTTCAAATTTTAAGGTTATTCCCCTTTTACTGAACTCCCTTGAGCACCCCATAACCCAACGGAGGAAATGGTTTCTCTCTTTCCGTCTACCAGCTCTGTTAATCATCTTAAACACATCAATTCAATCACTCCTTCATCTTTTATTATTAGAGTCATACAGCACGGAAACAGAGCGTGCGGTCCAACCAGTTCATGCCAATCTTAATCCCAGACTAAACTAGTCCCACCTGCCTGCACTTGGCTCAAACATTTCTTATTCATGTACTTTTCCAAATGTCTTTTACATGTTGTAACTGTACCCACCACTTCCTCTGTAAGTTCATTCCATATACAGATCACTCTCTGCTTCAAAAAGTTGCCCCTCGTGTCTGTTTTAAATCCTTCTCCTCGCACCTTAAAAATATGTCCCCTAGTCTTGAAATCCCCACCACAGAAATAAAGCCACCTGCCATTCACCCTTATAAACCTCTTTAAGGTCACCATGTCATCCACCTACGCTCCAGTGAAATAGGTCCCAGCCCATCCAGCCTCTCCTTACACCTCAAACCCTCCATTCCTGGCAACATTCTGGTAAATCTCTTCTAAACCTTCTCCAGCTTATTAATATCCTTCCAATAACTGAGCGATCAGAACTGGCCATGCTAAATTGTCCATAGTGTCTAGGGAGGTGCTGGCTAGGTGCATTGGCCATGAGAAATTGCTCATCATGCGCAGGTTAGGTGGATTAGCCTTGGGAAATGCAGTATTTCTAGGGTGGGTGGTTGGTGGGTCAGTGCAGGCTCGATGGGCTGAATGGCCTCTTTCCACACTGTAGTGATTCTATGAACTTGGTGGCTGACCTGATGCTTTTTCTTATTTGTCTTCTCCAAGTTGAGGCAGGCTTATCCACCCATCTGGCCCCTTCATGCTCAAATCCAATAATTTCACCAATCACAATCCCAACTGATCCTCAGAAGACTCTGGAGTTATGGGCTGAGCTTTTGCCCTGCTAGCTCGCTCCACGTCATGTGAGATCGTGACAAAACCTGTGAGGGATTTGTTCAGCTCCTTGCCAGCTGGCGAACTACATCTGCACCTCTCCCTCTGCCAATGGGGAACGCAGGCCCTTTCCGTATGCTTTAAAATGTGGAACAGTATGGAAAGATGCTGGAGAAACTCAGCAGGTCTGGAAGCATCTGTAGAGAGAGAAAAACTGAGTTCATGTTTCAAGTCTGATAGACCATTCTTCATAAGAGTCTGAAAGTCCAGAGAGACATTGGACTGAAAGGAAGTACTTTGCTTCTTTCACCACAGATGCAGCCAGACCTGCTGAGTTTTTCCAGCGCTTCCTGTTTTTATTGCCTTGCCTCCTCCACTTTCCCTGTCACCCTTTCTCTCTGTTGTCCATCTGCCCTTCCTCTGTCCTCACTATCCACTTCCCACTCTCCTATGTATTTCCCTTTGCTCCTCTCTGCCTTGGTCCAATGGTCTCCCACTGGCCGAGCAGAATCCTCTTGACATAGCATTGTTGCCGTAGTCATAGAGATGTACAGCATGGAAACAGACCCTTCGGTCCGAGGGATTCCAGGGGTGTCTCAATATTTGCAGGTATTTCTTTAACCGTTGCTGTAGTTACAGTGGGGTGCTCAGCAGTGTTGACGTGGAGGCCCCAGTAGCAGTTCGATATTTGAAGGGGTCTGCAGAGAGTGGGCAAGTATTTACAAGGGCTGATTACTGCAGATGCTGGAATCTTTACTGAAAACAAAAAAATGCTGGAAATCACAGCAGGTCAGGCAACATCCGTGGACGCTGTGTGACCCGCTGTGATTTCCAGCAATTTTTGTTTTCAGTATTTATAGAGGCTGCAACCCAGCTTGCAAACACTGCTTTAACAGAAAACGACTGGGCCACATTGTTGTCACTGAGAGTCACACAGATATCACGCGCAAACCAGGTTAGTTCATCCACAGACCCAGAGAAGGCTGCCCTCCTTAACTGCTTTGCGGTCTCAATGTTCCCTTTTAAAGCATGGCTCAGCATTCTGAAGCCTTTAAATGGTGGACTTTAGGAACAACAAATGCAGTTTTCATCTTGTCTGAAAGGCACTCTGTGTGAGAGCCCCGGACAGAGAGTGTACTGTCTGAGTAAAGTCCACGAAAACAACAGCAAATGCCAGGGATTGGCTTTGCATAGCAAACAGTCCCAATCAGTAACCTCCCTGTAAACCAACAGGGAAACAAAGACACCAGCTATAACACAATTACTACACCACACACACACACACACACACACACACACATCACAGAATGCTACAAATCAATTGGACGGCAAGCATGGATTTGAAAACAAGCAATACAAGGAGCCAATGAGATGAAGGAGATTGTTGGCATGCCCTTTGACCCTGTTTACTTTCAACAAGAGACTATAGGAAGGAGTGTTACACTAATCAGGACGAGGATCTGAACAATGTTTTTGGGACATCGACAAAACGTTTCTGTCTGACTTTTAATGAATTAAACTCACTCACATAAGCAGACACCATTTCTTCTGCGCTCTGTGGCACACTGATAGTGCTCCTGCCTCTGAGTTAGATAGCCTGAGGTAAAGTCCCTCCTGTTGCAGAGGTGTAAATGAAGAGGTTGTTTAAAAATATCTATTCTCAGCTGTGAGTGATTTCACCCTCTCTTATAGGGCTCTTGTGATGCAGTGGTAGTGTCCCTACCTCTGGACAAAGAGCCCAGCTTCAAATCCTACCTGTTCCAAAGGTAGAGTCATACAGTCACACACAGCACTGATTGTAGAGAAGGAAAATCCACCAGTACTATTTTAATAACACTCTTACTGCTTCTACACAAAATCTTCTAAAATAAAGTCTTTGAGTCGCACAGCATGGAAACAGACCCTTCGGCCCAACCAGTCCAGGTTGCCCAAACTAAACTAGCCACAATCACCTGTATTTAGCTCATAAGCCTCTAAACCTTTCCTATTCATGGACAAAAACAGAAATAGC
Organism: Chiloscyllium punctatum; assembly: GCF_047496795.1. Lineage (NCBI taxonomy): Eukaryota > Metazoa > Chordata > Chondrichthyes > Orectolobiformes > Hemiscylliidae > Chiloscyllium > Chiloscyllium punctatum. The sequence goes on from NC_092754.1 coordinate 29,107,309, forward strand.
CGTAAAAGCTCAGCATCTGGGGAGAGAAATTAGAGATAACGTTTCGGATCCAGTGACCCTTCCTCAGAACTGGACTCTAATCGTTAACTCTGATTTCTCTCCACAGATGCTGCCAGATCCGCTGAGCTTTTCAGCAATTTCTATCTTCCTCTCTTACAGTGTCTGTAGTTCTTTCAGTTCTTCCCTATTCATATACCCGTCCAAATGTCTTTGAAATGTTCCAATTTTACCTGTATCTACCACTTCCTCTGGCAGTTCATTCTACACACGAACCACACCCTGTGTGAACACACTGTCCCTCAGGTCCCTTTTAAATCTCTCTCCTCTCATTTTAAGATAATATCCTCTAGCTTTGAACTCCCCCACCCTAGGGAAAAGATCTTTGTTATTCAGGTTATCAATGCTCCTCATGAGTTTATAATCCTCTATAAAATCACCCTGCAACTTCCTACATTCTGAGGGGGGAAGGTGCCAGTCTATCCAGCCTCTCCTTATAACTCAAATTCTCCATTCCCAACAACATCCTGGTAAATCTCTTCTGAGCCCTCTCCAGCTTAAACCCTCTCTAGCTTAGTAATATCCTTCCTACAGCAGGGTGGCCAGAATCATATTCAATATTCCAAAAGTGGCCAAACCAGCATCCTGTACAACTGCAACATGATATCCCAACTCCCATACTCAATCATAGAATTCCTACAGTGTGGATGCAGGCCATTCAATCCATCAGGTTCACAATGACCTTCCAAACAGCATTCCACCCAAACCCACCCCGTATCCTATTCCCAGGACTAGCCCACATAGCCTGCACATTCCTGAACACTAGGGGCAATTTAGCATGGCCAATCCAATGAACCAGCACGTCTTTGGACTGTGGGGGAGACTAGAGCATCCAGGGGAGCCCAAGCTGGCATGGGGAGAAAGCACAAACTCTACACAGACACTTGCCTGAGGGTGGAATCAAACCCGGGTCCTGGGTACTCTGAGGCAGTAGTACTGACCACTGAGCGGTCAATGGTCTGAGCAATGTGTGTAATTACATCTCGAAACAGGTTGATTCAAAAATATTGACAGCATTTTTCCTTGCCTTGTCTATTCCTTCTAGAAGGACAATGACTATTGAGATTTGGGTGGAGCTCTTTGCTGAGCAGCAGTCCATTATAGCATAAGAAACAGGACCAAGAGCCTGCATTGCCATTCAATGGGATCATAGCTGATCCAACACTCTTCACATCCCCTTGCTGCCCTTTCCCCAATACCCTTGATTTCCCTACCAATCAAGAATCTTTCTTTCTCAACTTTAAATATACAGAAGGACTGTACCCCCCACAGCTCTCTGGCAAAGATTCTCAACCCTCTGTGGGAAGAAATTCCTCCTCATCTCAGTCTTAAGTTGGTTCCCCCTTTATTCTGAGACGATGCCCTCTGGTCCTCGATTCTCCCATGGGGGGAACTATCCTCTCAGCATTTACCCTGTCGAGCCCCTGGCTGTTTTAATGAGATCACCTCTCATTCTTCAAAGTCCAACTCAAGGACAAATGGGGATGGGGAATAAACGCTGCCCAGCCAGTGATGCCCACATCCCATGGACAGATAACAGAAATCTTCGCTACTGGCAGAGGAATTTGACAGACTATTTGATAATTGGAGCTGCCAATGCTAACCTAACCTTGTACTTACTTCACAGGCACACACACACACTGCCAAGCTGAGTCATTCAACAGTGACAGCACACTCTGCTGATCTTTGTTGCTTTCTTATTTTTACTAACTGTTCCTGTCAGTCCCATCATTGAGGAGATGTCTATACATCGACATCTTTATGTCTCTCCTTCCTGGGAAGGTATCCAGACTGAACTATTCAGTCACTCCTTCAGACATACATCTGTACAGTGCAGGACTGTTAGAAGTAGCATGATTAACAACTGGGGATTTGAATGATAAAATCTTGATTGCTATTTCCAGTTTCTGCAATGTGTTAATTCCACTATGTGTAAGGGTCTTTTGTGTACCCTTCAATATAACAATGCAATTGAAATAAGTGTGCACAGACGTCACACTCAAAAACAGCAACCAAGGAAGTCGCACAATAGGTGAACCGATATCCTGGTGCCTCTGAGTGAACTGAGCTCACTGCGCTAAATTTTCATTTAAATTACTCTGCATTGGTAACCCTGGCTATCTGCGGCCTCCGAACTCTGCCATTGGAATGAGGATTGAGCTTTATATCAACCGGCTTAAACACAATTAAAGATTTTCAACTGATTTCTTTTGAACTTTCGACCAGGCAGGGTCAGTCAGAATTACTTGGCTATCTAGAATACACTCCAGTTTACTGTCCTTCTGGTTTGGGGGTTGGGGGCCAACCCTTCAGGTCCAAGATATCAGCACAACTGAGAACTCTGTGCGTTTTTATCAAGAAGCTGTACTCTATGCTTTTAGCACGCCACATGGTATGTTCAGGGGTGTGTGCAATCCACAATGAACCAGATTTTGTTCATTTACTTGATCCAAACTCTTTTTGGGGTCAGGTTGTTGGGGAACTTGTTGTCTTGGGAGCTGAGTAACTGTTGGAATAGAGGCAGTTCCCTCAGTCATGAGGAACAATTCAAGTTCCTCAGTCAAACTTTTGTTTCAAGGTCAGAAGTCACATGACACCAGGCTACAGTCCAACAGTTTATTTGAAATCACAAGCCCTTGGACTTTTGGCTTCGTTCATGCCAGTCCAACAATGGCACCTCCACATCATGGCTACCAAACCACTGTTTCAAATACACAACTTAACTTTTGGTTTATTTCCTTGTGTTTTAAGATGGCACTAGAAAGTGGTGACACTCTGCAACACTTTGCACTGTATTCTGTAGCAAGATACACGTGACAATAAATAAGTCAAATCAACAATAACTTTAAACGTATTCAGCAATTTAAACTTAATTATAGACTCAATGGGATCGATTTTTAGACTTGGTTACGTTTCAGGTCTGAGTGTGAACATTTGGTCTAGCAGTGTCAATGATTCTTTATCCAAGTCTGAGGTATTGATTTGAGGTTTTGGGGCAAGCAGTAGTCCTCTCAGCTAAAAAAGGCCGGAGCCTAAGTACTGTATGGTGTTGCTAACACTCCAGAATTGGCCGAGGTTTCCAGTAATTGAAAAACAATCTCCAACATCGATTCAACTTAGTTAGCTTTCTTAGTTATTTAAAGCATGTGAAAATGACAAGATAAAACACAATTCTTTGACCACTAACCCTGCAGACTTGCAAGTCAGCTGTCAGAATAGTAGGAAGCCTTGGTTGCTAGGCCCTAAACTGTATTATGAGTAGTTTTAAAGAAAGTTGCACGAAAATTCATTCAGCTGGTATTGGGCCATTTTAACATCAAGTTTACTGAAATACTTTTGTTTTGCTGCTGTTTAATTGTCATGTTGTTGCTTTGCCTACCAGCATCATGCAATATTACTACAAGTGGGATCCCAAAGAGGAATAATGACAAGACGTGCTGGAGATGATCTGTTCCCACTCACTGGTAAATATATCTGCTATTAGAGGCACACAGCTCACCAGCACCTACTCGAGGGCAATTAGGGATGGGCAATAAATGTTAGCTTTGCCAGTATTACTCATTTCAGTGGAAAAGAATAACGAGAAAAAATATTGCATCAACAGTTAACCATTTGAAATTAGTCCACATTTAGCGTATCAGCAACATTCGATCATATTAGGATGTTTCCAGGCTGAGTCCCCAGGCTGTACTGAGCATTATCAGTGATATTCATGCCCTTTACTTTGGGAGGGTTTGATGTACATTTGGCTGGCACCTATGGATCCAAGGAGGGTCAGTGACCACCAAAACAGCTTGAAGAGAGAGAGCGGATAAAGGAGGTTGCAGAAGAATAAGGACTAGGGCAGGAGCAAAGCTAGTTGATAACATCATGGCTGAGCATCAACCTCAACTCCATCTTCCAATCCAACCCCTGCATCCCTCATGCACCCAACATCTATCAGCAAATCCTTGAATCTACTGGATGTCTTAATACCCCCAGCCCTCTGGGGTAGAGACTTACAAAGATTCACAACTTCTGGGGTGAAGAAATTTCTCCATATCCTGGTCTGAAAGAGTGATTCCCTTCCTGTGAGTCGATGTCCCCAAGTTCTCCAATTTCCAGCCTCTCCTCTTCAGTGTCTGTCAAAGCCCTCAAATCCTTCTGCGATCACTTCTCATTCTCCTATAGGAAGGATGTTGTGAAACTTGAAAGGGTACAGAAAAGATTTACAAGGACGTTTACAAGGGTTAGAGGATTTGAGCTATAGGGAGAGGCTGAACAGGCTGGGGCTGTTTTCCCTGGAGCGTCAGAGGCTGAGGGGTGACCTTATAGAGGTTTATAAAATGGTGAAGGGCATGGATAGGGTAAATAGACAAGGACTTGTTCCCAGATAAGGAAGTCCAAAACTAGAGGGCATAGGTTTAAGGTGAGGGGAGAAAGATATTACAGGTACCTGAGGAGCAAATCTTTCATGCAGAGGGTGGTGCATGTATGGAATGAGCTGCCAGAGGAAGTGGTGGAAGCTGGTACAATTACAATATTCAAAAGGCAACTGGATGGGTATATGAATAAGTAGGGGTTCGAGGGATATGGACCAAGTACTGGCAAATGGGACTAGATTAATTTAGGATATCTGTTCGGCATGGACAAGTTGGACTGCAGGATCTATTTCCGTGCTGTACATTTCTATGACTCTATTTGAGACTATAGACTCATTCTATTCCAACCTTCCTTAAAGCATAACCCTCTCATCCCAGGAGTCCGCATTAGCTGCATTCATTTTCAATAGATATTTTCAAATCAATCTTATTCAGAGACATTGTTACATACCTCTGAAGCAGGTGGGACTTGAACCTGGGTCTCCTCTGAGCCACAAGTGACCTAATCTTAAATATACTTTGAAATAGTTCATTACTATTTAGACCAAGAATCTAGATCAGTGAAGGCAGCAACTCTGAAACAGTTCTGCACTGGTACAGGACCATCAAAAGGACTTGTTAATCAGCATCAAGTCAAGAGCTGATGTCTCTAGGTCACTTTATAATGCAATCCAATTCACTCGTGCCTAATCAGCCAGCGGCCTTCCTTTGGAGCTTGTGAAGCTGGAAAACTAGAAGTTAAAAGCTTTTTAGCTGGATTAGTTGAAAGGATTACAATGCACCTGAAGAGGCCTGGGATTCAGCCAATTGGCAGAAAAGGCTTTTATTTCTAATCTTCTTCTGCCAGAGCTTTCTCAAACTTAACTAAACTCAAAAAAACCACTTCTGTATGATGTGAGCGTATTAAGAAACCTTACATTTGCATCAGCTTCATACAATGATGTCCTTTAGTTTATCAGTCACCTACCCACAGTACAACCTTCCCACTGATGCTCCTCTAGTGACACTGAACCACACTGGGGTGACAGGAAGCTGTTGCGTTTTGTTTTGAAGCTCACTGGTATTTCTTGTTCCATTCACAGGCCTGTTTACCACAAAAACAATCCTTCCGCACATTCTAGTGGTTGCTGTTTGGTTCTGAAAATGACAGTTTCTACATAAATTGTGTGTGGAGGTCTTCTTCAGGTGACTTACAGGTGAGGCCCAGCATGAAGATCCAGTCCTGACCTGCAGATCTTGTATTGGCCCAGTGTGGAGAGGGGTCAGCCTGGTGTGGAGGTCACAGCCGTGAGAGAAGGTCACAGCCGGGAGGGGAGGTCTCAGCTGGTGTTGAGGTCTTGGCCCGGTGGGGAGGTCTCGGCCCGGTGGGGAGGTCTCGGCCCGGTGGGGAGGCCTCGGCCCAGAGGGGAGGTCTCGGCCCGGAGGATGGTCTCGGCCCGGTGGGGAGGTCTCGGCCCGTTGGTGAGGTCTCGGCCCGGTGGGGAGGTCTCGGCCCGGTGGTGAGGTCTCGGCCCGGTGGGGAGGTCTCGGCCCGGAGGGAGGTCTCGGCCCGTTGGGGAGGTCTCGGCCCGGTGGTGAGGTCTCGGCCCGGTGGTGAGGTCTCGGCCCGGTGGGGAGGTCTCGGCCCGATGGGGAGGTCTCGGCCCGGTGGGGAGGTCTCGGGCTGGAGGGGAGGTCTCGGGCTGGAGGGGAGGTCTTGGCCCGGTGGGGACGTCTCGGCCCGGTGGGGAGGTCTCGGCCCGGTGGGGAGGTCTCGGGCTGGAGGGGAGGTCTCGGGCTGGAGGGGAGGTCTCGGCCTGGTGGTGAGGTCTCGGCCCGGTGGGGAGGTCTCGGCCCGGAGGGGAGGTCTCGGCCCGGTGGTGAGGTCTTCGCCTGGTGGTGAGGTCTCGGCCCGGTGGGGAGGTCTCGGCCCGGTGGGGAGGTCTCGGCCTGATGGGGAGGTCTCGGCCCCTGTGTGGAGGTCTCGGCCTGATGGGGAGGTCTCGGCCCGGTGGGGAGGTCTCGGTCCAGTGGGGAGGTCTCGGCCTGATGGGGAGGTCTCGGCCCCTGTGTGGAGGTCTCGGCCTGATGGGGAGGTCTCGGCCCGGTGGTGAGGCCTCGGCCCGGTGGGGAGGTCTTGGCCCGGGGTGGAGGTCTCAGCCTGGAGGGGAGGTCTCGGCCCGGAGGGTGGTCTCGACACGGTGGGGAGGTCTAGGCCTGGAGGAGTGGTCTCGGCCTGGTGGTGAGGTCTTGGCCTGGAGGGGTGCTCTCAGCCGGAGGGGAGGTCTCGGCCTGGTGGGGTGGTCTCGGCCCGGTGGTGAGTTCTCGGCCCAGTGGGGAGGACTCGGCCTGGAGGGGTGGTCTTGGCCTGGAGGGGTGGTCTCGGCCTGGTGGTGAGGTCTCGGCCTGATGGGGAGGTCTCGGCCCCTGTGTGGAGGTCTCGGCCTGATGGGGAGGTCTCGGCCCGGTGGGGAGGTCTCGGTCCAGTGGGGAGGTCTCGGCCTGATGGGGAGGTCTCGGCCCCTGTGTGGAGGTCTCGGCCTGATGGGGAGGTCTCGGCCCGGTGGTGAGGCCTCGGCCCGGTGGGGAGGTCTTGGCCCGGGGTGGAGGTCTCAGCCTGGAGGGGAGGTCTCGGCCCGGAGGGTGGTCTCGACACGGTGGGGAGGTCTAGGCCTGGAGGAGTGGTCTCGGCCTGGTGGTGAGGTCTTGGCCTGGAGGGGTGCTCTCAGCCGGAGGGGAGGTCTCGGCCTGGTGGGGCGGTCTCGGCCCGGTGGTGAGTTCTCGGCCCAGTGGGGAGGACTCGGCCTGGAGGGGTGGTCTTGGCCTGGAGGGGTGGTCTCGGCCTGGTGGTGAGGTCTCGGCCTGGTGGTGAGGTCTCGGCCTGATGGGGAGGTCTCGGCCCCTGTGTGGAGGTTTCAGCCCGGTGGGAAGGTCTCGGCCGGAGGGGAGGTCTCGGCCCGGTGGTGAGGTCTCGGCCCGGTGGTGAGGTCTCGGCCCGGTGGGGAGGTATCGGCCCCTGTGGGGAGGTCTCGGCCCGGTGGGGAGGTCTCGGCCCGGTGGGGAGGTATCGGCCCCTGTGGGGAGGTCTCGGCCCGGTGGGGAGGTCTCGGCCCGGTGGGGAGGTCTCGGCCTGGAGGGGAGGTCTCGGCCTGGAGGGGAGGTCTCGGCTCTGTGGGGAGGTCTCGGCTCTGTGGGGAGGTCTCGGCCCCTGTGTGGAGGTCTCCGCTCGGTGGGGAGGTCTCGGCCCGGTGGGGAGGTCTCGGCCCCTGTGTGGAGGTCTCCGCTCGGTGGGGAAGTCTCCGCTCGGTGGGGAGGTCTCGGCCCGGTGGGAAGGTCTCGGCCGGAGGGGAGGTCTCGGCCCGGTGGTGAGGTCTCGGCCCGGTGGGGAGGTCTCGGCCCCTGTGTGGAGGTCTCGGCCCCTGTGTGGAGGTCTCGGCCCCTGTGTGGAGGTCTCGGGCTCGGTGGGGAGGTCTCGGCCCGGTGGGGAGGTCTCGGCCTGGAGGGGAGGTCTCGGCCCTGTGGGGAGGTCTCGGCCCGGTGGGGAGGTCTCGGCCCCTGTGTGGAGGTCTCGGCCCCTGTGTGGAGGTCTTGGCCCCTGTGTGGAGGTCTCGGCCCTGTGTGGAGGTCTTGGCTCGGTGGGGAGGTCTCGGCCCGGTGGGGAGGTCTCGGCCTGGAGGGGAGGTCTCGGCTCTTTGGGGAGGTCTCGGCCCCTGTGTGGAGGTCTCGGCCCCTGTGTGGAGGTATCAGCCCCTGTGTGGAGGTCTCCGCTCGGTGGGGAGGTCTCGGCCCGGTGGGGAGGTCTCGGCCCGGTGGTGAGGTCTCAGCCCGGTGGGGAGGTCTCGGCCCGGTGGTGAGGTCTCGGCCTGGTGGTGAGGTTTCAGCCCGGTGGGAAGGTCTCGGCCCGGTGGGGAGGTCTCGGCCCGGTGGTGAGGTCTCGGCCCGGTGGAGAGGTCTCGGCCCGGTGGAGAGGTCTCGGCCCGGTGGGGAGGTCTCGGCCCGGTGGGGAGGTCTCGGCCCCTGTGTGGAGGTCTCGGCCCCTGTGTGGAGGTCTCCGCTCGGTGGGGAGGTCTCGGCCCGGTGGGGAGGTCTCGGCCCGGTGGGGAGGTCTCGGCCCGGTGGTGAGGTCTCGGCCAGGTGGGGAGGTCTCGGCCTGATGGGGAGGTCTCGGCCTGATGGGGAGGTCTCGGCCCGGTGGTGAGGTCTTGGCCCGGTGGGGAGGTCTCGGCCCGGTGGGGAGGTCTCGGCCTGGAGGGGAGGTCTCAGCCCGGTGGGGAGGTCTCGGCCCAGTGGGGAGGTCTCCGCTCGGTGGAGGGGTCTCCGCCCAGCGGGAGGTCTTGGCCTCACTTTCCAGAATCCCCCTAACCCAGGAGCCGTTAACTGAACTGTGATGAACTTTTACTTCTTTTTTCTTCTTATTTATGCCTCTGTCATTAACTGAGGCACTATGGTATGGTGACTCATACAACTTTTCACTATTTTTGTAAAATTACAAGTTACAATAAATTGCCATTCTGTTCTGTTCTATTTTGTACATGACTGAAGAGTTGGTTTAGATCCAGTTTGGCCAATGCTTCTAGAATTTTCTGATGTCTATTATTTTAATGAAGTGCAAACCCATTTTAGATGCCTTTGTAGTGTCCCTACCTCTGGGCCAGGAAGTCAATGTTCAAATTCCACCTGCCACAGAGTGTGTCATAACATGCCTGAACAAACTGCTATTAAAGTCAACTGAAAATGCCTCATTAGATCATTCCTATCGCATTTCACTAAATCCTCTCCAAGCTAGAATCTGTCTTCTCCAATCATTGCCCTTGACCATTCTGGACCTTTTTGACGTCTGGCTGGGGGCTCCTTTTGTTCATTCAGGGCAGCATTTTCCACTCATTGCGAGGAGCTGGTCTAACATTGGCCCCACTGCAATCACCTCATGCTGCCTGCAGCATGTGACTCTCTCTTTGCTGGAACATTCAGGTTTGGTGCCTGCTTACCAGCTGCTGAGGTTGCATCTGCTTTTCACACACCACCTCTGTCCCTCAAACACACAAAATGTAACTCTATTGGCAAAGCCATGCCCTCTACTCATCCATAACGAGCCACAATCTTACTCATCCAGTGCTCCTTGAGACAATCCCTAAAGCTGAAAGTGTGTGTGTGTATGTGTGTGTGAGAGAGAGAGAGTGTGTGTGTGTGAGAGTGTGTGTGTGTGTGAGAGTGTGTGTGTGTGTGGGTGTGTGTGTGTGTGGGTGTGTGTGTGTGTGAGAGAGAGAGTGAGAGTGTGAGAGAGAGAGAGAGAGTGTGTGTGTGTGTGTGTGTGTGTGAGAGTGAGAGAGAGAGAGTGTGTTTGTGTATGTGTGAGAGAGACAGAGAGTCAATGGGTGTGTGAGCCTATCTGCATACATGACAGATTTAACATGCAAGCAAGAGTGTGAGAGAGAGAAAGTGAGAGTGCATGAGAGAGAGTTAGTGTGTGTGAGATAGTGAAAGAGAAAGTGAATGTGTGCGAGAGAAGAAGTGCATGTGAGACAGTGTGTGTGTGTGTGAGAAAGAAAGTGTTGTGTGTGAGAGAGGGAGAGGGTGTATCCACGCCTGTATTATACAGACAGGTTGATTGGATGCAGATTTAGTGTTAAAAGTTTATCAGAGTTTCACCTTTCGGTCAAAATGCTGGTCTGTATTTGATGCTTGTGTCAGCTCAAGTCACCCCTTCTGTGCGAGGAAAGCAGAGAATTAGGGAGAAAGTAGAAAATAGTAGATGTAATTTTGAGGGTCTGGCCGGAACATGCAACAGAGCCTGAGGTATAACATTGTTGCCCCAATTTTCCGTCTCCCAGGCGTGAGGTTCCCTGTGCAAATGGACCAGATTGTATTTCTAACTAATGAGACACCTTCCATGGTGTTACAGGTGACTCTGAAGCAGGTTTGTACTCACTCGCGGTGCTGATCAAATACTCCTGTGCCCGTCTCCAATTTCCTATTGTTCCTGTAGTCACACCACTCTCTCTTTGTAGCTCTCTCTGCAACAGACAAAATCTCTATCGGACTTGGAGAGTCAATGATATAATTGGAGAGCAGTGATGATGTTGGAGAGAAGGCTCCAGGCAGGAGGGATTCCAGGAATATCCTGGCTACTGAAGACGGGATTCAGTAAACACACAGCAGAAGCTCCCACTCCTGAATCAATGGATCCCTCAACCAATCTCATCCCTGTCTGAATATGCAGTTACAACAATCAAACCGCAAACAAGTCATCATCTTGGCAAAAAGGCCTGGAGAAGCTCAGCAGATCCGGCAGCATCTGAGGAGAGAGAAAGAAACAGAGTTTGTGTTCTGCGTCCAATAAGACTCAGACCAGCTTTGTTCCTTTCCCCAGAGATGCTGCCAGAGGGGCCGAGTGTCTCCAGCATCCTCTGTGTTTGCGTCCAATTTCCCACATCCACAGTATTTTGCTTCTGAATGGTCATCAGCAAATGGGCAGCGAGGTTTCAATATTCAGAAGTGATCACCGCCAGGGATTCAGAATGATAGAGCACCAAGGTCTCGTGATGCTCACTAGATGGCGAAATTGCTCGAGATTGGGTTCAATGGTTCAAACTGACCAATTAGATCCTTGAAAGTGACAGAGCACTCACACAATATTGTCCAGAACCAGGCTCCTGTGATTCTTGTTGGGTGCTAAGCAGGGTTTGAATCTCAGCAATTCTCTTTTTTTTAAAAAAATACATGGCCAAGTTACAGCATAAAATACAACGTTAATGGGATTGTGGAGTCAACTGCTGGACACACAACTGGCAGGAGAGTCAATAACCTCGGAGGACAACTGAAGTCACTCATCTCCTGTACAACAGCACCGAAGCTCAAGGGATACTCTAACAGCAGAAAGGGTGGTGACTGACTGTAAGATGGCATGACTGCGAGAAGGATGATGAAATAAAGATCAGGAACAAACAAAATGGAGGCAGCAAAAGATAGGGAGTGAAAGAGAGGGGCTGAGCGAGAGAGGAAGAAAGTGAGAAGGAAAGGCAGGCCAAAAGAGAGATAGATTCAGAAACAGTGTCTATATACAGTGTACGCAAAGTTAATTCCCATCTGCATTGCCCTGATTTCACTCCCACCTCTGAACAGACCCATGGATTGCTCTGCTTTCCATTTTTTTCCTAAAACAACTCTCTACCTGCAAATCCCGGTACTGTTTAGCAATTCCAATTTACTGCGAGTCTGAGGCTCCATTCTTTGAACATTTGACTCTCTTTGAATTCTCACATTAAACAGAATTCAGATACATTAATGGGACAGATTGCTCTGACAAGCTTCTCTCAGATGTCTCTAAATTGGTTAAAGTGTCCAGTTCAATGCACGGGCCCGGCGGTGGTCCCACCCTCAGTTTTCGTCGTGCTGACCAAGTAGAATGAAGATTTGGGCAGAAAATTAACTGCAGCTAATATCACAGGAATCACTCACGACACGATGAATAACCCTAGTATTTTCTGGATCAGAGCTCCCGAGAGCCATGTTCTGTTCATCCACATTAGTGTCCGATGCATGTTATTTTTATACATTCACACAATGTGGGTGTCACTGGCTGGGCAGCATTTATTGCCCATCCCCTTGAGAAGTTGGTGGTGAGCTGCCTTCTTGAACTGCTACAGTCCATGTGTTGTAGGTAGACCCACAATGCCTTTAGGGAGGGACGTCCAGGATTTTGACCCAGTGACAGTGAAGGAACGGTGACATATTTCCAAGTCAGGATGGTGAGTGGCTTAGAGGGGAACTTGAAGGTAGTGGTGCTCCCATGTACCTGCTGCCCTTGTCCTTCCAGATGGAAGTGGTCATAGGGTTTAAAAGGTGCTGTCTAAGGATCTTTGGTGGTGAACTTGTGCAGTGCATCTTGTAGATTCTGCTCCTACTGAGCATCGGTTATGGAGGGAGTGAATGCTTGTGGATGTGGTGCCAATTAAATGGGCTGCTTTGTTCTCGATGGTCTCAAGCTTCTTGAGGGTTGTTGGAGCTGTCCCCTTCCACACAAGTGGGGGAGTACTCCATCACAATCTTCACTCATGCCTTGTAGATGGTGGTCAGGTTTGGGGAGTCAGCTGGTGACCCACTGCAAGATTCCTAGCTTCTGACCAGCTCTTGTAGGCACAGTATTTTTTACCTACAGTATTCATATGGCTAATCCAATTTGGTTTCTCGTTAATGGTAACCCACAGAACATTGATCGTGGGAGATTCAGTGATTGTAATGCCAATGAATGTCAAAGGGCAATGATTCTATTCTTTCCTATTGGAAATAATCATTGTCTGGCATGAATATTATTTACCACTTGTCAGCCTAAGCCTAGATATCGTCCAGATCTTGCGGCATTTGGACATTAGGGACTCCCTCCCTAAGGGCTGTGTGGGTCTACCTACAGATGGACTGCAGCAGTTGAAGACATCAGCTCACCATCACCTTCAGTACTTGAGGAGCTATGAGGAGGACTGAACATTGTATACTCATCAACAACATCAATGAACATCCCCAGGGAGGGAAGGGCATTGATGAAGCAGCAGAAGATGGCAGATCCGAGGACACTACCCTCAAGTACTCTGGCAGAGAGATCCTGAAGCTGCGATGACATGATACAGTGGAGAAAGAGACCCTTTGGCCCATCATGTCTGTACCTTATACCTAAATGAGCAGCTCACGGAATGTCAATCTCCTGCCTTCCTTGCACATTCTTCCTTTTCTTTATTTTCAGGTAATAATCTGAATTAAGATTACACATCAACATCTTCAGATTTACTTTGGTAGCGAATATTCAAACCCGGTGAAAGTCCCAGCTCTGACGATGTGGGTTCACTGATGAGGAACGTTATTGGCCCATTTAGTATCAGTGGGAAAGGGACCAGCCTTCCACCACTCAAGCAGGCAGTGAATTCCACATCCTGGCATCTTGAATTAGTAAATAATACAAAAATCCCATCTTGTCTCCCCTCCTGTTCTTTCCTGAACGATGGCCAATCGGTGTGAGTGGTCTTCCCGCCTAATGGGAATGGTTTCCCTCTGTGAGTCAGGGAGGCATCTTGATTGGCCTCTGCCCAGTCAGCTTTTGGCAAATCCCAGGCCAGCTTCCTGGGGAATCAATCTCTGCAGAATGAGCTCTAGGAGAACGCCTCTTTCAATTCTGTGTTTGCAGCTCAGGATATTTACCGACAGAGTTGAGGAATGGGAGTGGAGGGGGGGGGGGGGGGAGGGATGCTGGTTTCTATAGCAACACTCGGCTACGAGTGACAGTGGAAGGTGGGGAGCTTCCTGACACACTGGACCTTTGAGGATAATAAGCAAGGCAATGGCAGAGGGCAAACTCTGCCCTCCATGACTGGATGGGACTGAGGCGGGCACATGTTCCTGTTTGGAAAGGGAGCAATTTTTTGCCCCATTATTCCCATCAAGCAACCACCCCAACCCCACCCCCGAAAACACTGCCCCCACTGCAGGATTACTCAAACCACAGGAAACCAAGTTCACTCTCTCCCACCCTCACCAAAGGCTGTGTTGGTGCAGGATCTGCATTTTAACCAATTGAAAGGATATAGAACAATAGGGCATGTGTGGATTATGTAGGATGCACAGCACAGTAGGAAAGTGTCCACCCCATCTAGTCCATACATTGTTCCTCCTCCACTTCAGCTCCCTCCCACCTTTTCTCAATTACCATTGTAACCCTATTGCCTCAATAGGTGGATCACATTTTCTCTTCAATGCATCTAAACTATTTGCTCCAGCCACTCCTTGTGTTAGTGAAGCCCACATTCACAGCTTTCTTGGTGTAATTCTGCACTCTCTACTAGAATGTGAAACAGAGATCAACCGTTTGATCTAATGAACCATATTGAATGTGCACCAACCTTCAATGAGCAGCCATTATGATCCTGTGCAGATTTGATGGGCTGAGTGGCCTGTGTTGGAAGATTCTACAACCTAGCGGATAATGGCCATTAGACTGGGCTGTCAGGAACTGAGCAGTTATCCTTCAGCAGTGGAGAGGAAGAGAGAATCTGGGCATCTGGAGCCAGAGCAGGGCAGACTCCTCAAGAAAACTGCTATCCAGCAGGTTAGTCAGCATTTCTGATCAACACGCCATAACCTGCCTGATCACTGCACACATGCCAAGTGACCTATCAATATTTGACACTTGCTTCCTTTCATTAATGCAAGCTCAAAGGTGGTAATTAGGTACAGCAAGGGAGAGGAAAGAGAATAAAGTAATGGGATACAGAATGATAAAAGAAATACTCAAATTACACTGTAGGGCAACAATAGAGAGGGACTGATTGTTTGCTTTCCTGATAAGGTCATGTACCCTTCCAGGGTAAGGGGATACTGGATTCAGATTCGTTATTACTAGAGGGAGAAATTTAAATCAAGGTGTACCTTAACTTACACTGTTCTTTGTATACACATATACAAACAGGCAAAGTACACACAGAGACAGACAGTCACAGACAGGCAGAGTGGACACAGACACAGTCACAGACAGGCAGAGTACACACAGATACGGACAGTCACAAACAGGCAGAGTACACACAGATATAGACAGTCACAGACAGGCAGAGTACACACAGATACGGACAGTCACAAACAGGCAGAGTACACACAGATAAGGACAGTCACAAACAGGCAGAGTACACACAGATATAGACAGTCACAGACAGGCAGAGTACACACAGATACGGACAGTCACAAACAGGCAGAGTACACACAGATAAGGACAGTCACAGACAGGCAGAGTACACACAGATACGGACAGTCACAAACAGGCAGAGTACACACAGATATAGACAGTCACAAACAGGCAGAGTACACACAGATACGGACAGTCACAGACAGGCAGAGTACACACAGATACGGACAGTCACAAACAGGCAGAGTACACACAGATATAGACAGTCACAAACAGGCAGAGTACACACAGATATAGACAATCACAGACAGGCAGAGTACACACAGATAAGGACAGTCACAAACAGGCAGAGTACACACAGATATAGACAGTCACAGACAGGCAGAGTACACACAGATACGGACAGTCACAGACAGGCAGAGTACACACAGATAAGGACAGTCACAAACAGGCAGAGTACACACAGATATAGACAGTCACAAACAGGCAGAGTACACACAGAGACAGACAATCACAGACAGGCAGAGTGGACACAGACACAGTCACAGACAGGCAGAGTACACACAGATACGGACAGTCACAGACAGGCAGAGTACACACAGATAAGGACAGTCACAAACAGGCAGAGTACACACAGATATAGACAGTCACAAACAGGCAGAGTACACACAGATATAGACAGTCACAAACAGGCAGAGTGGACACAGACACAGTCACAGACAGGCAGAGGACACACAGATACAGACAGTCACAGACAGGCAGAGTACACACAGATATAGACAGTCACAGACAGGCAGAGTACACACAGATACGGACAGTCACAGACAGGCAGAGTACACACAGATAAGGACAGTCACAAACAGGCAGAGTACACAGATACGGACAGTCACAGACAGGCAGAGTACACACAGACAAGGACAGTCACAAACAGGCAGAGTACACACAGATATAGACAGTCACAGACAGGCAGAGTACACACAGATAAGGACAGTCACAAACAGGCAGAGTACACACAGATATAGACAGTCACAAACAGGCAGAGTACACACAGAGACAGACAGTCACAGACAGGCAGAGTGGACACAGACACAGTCACAGACAGGCAGAGTACACACAGATACTGACAGTCACAGACAGGCAGAGTACACACAGGTAAGGACAGTCACAAACAGGCAGAGTACACACAGATATAGACAGTCACAAACAGGCAGAGTGGACACAGACACAGTCACAGACAGGCAGAGTACACACAGATACAGACAGTCACAGACAGGCAGAGTACACACAGATATAGACAGTCACAGACAGGCAGAGTACACACAGATACGGACAGTCACAAACAGGCAGAGTACACACAGATAAGGACAGTCACAAACAGGCAGAGTACACACAGATATAGACAGTCACAGACAGGCAGAGTACACACAGATACGGACAGTCACAAACAGGCAGAGTACACACAGATATAGACAGTCACAAACAGGCAGAGTACACACAGATAAGGACAGTCACAGACAGGCAGAGTACACACAGATAAGGACAGTCACAAACAGGCAGAGTACACACAGATATAGACAGTCACAAACAGGCAGAGTACACACAGATACGGACAGTCACAGACAGGCAGAGTACACACAGATACGGACAGTCACAAACAGGCAGAGTACACACAGATATAGACAGTCACAAACAGGCAGAGTACACACAGATATAGACAGTCACAGACAGGCAGAGTACACACAGATAAGGACAGTCACAAACAGGCAGAGTACACACAGATATAGACAGTCACAGACAGGCAGAGTACACACAGATACGGACAGTCACAGACAGGCAGAGTACACACAGATAAGGACAGTCACAAACAGGCAGAGTACACACAGATATAGACAGTCACAAACAGGCAGAGTACACACAGAGACAGACAATCACAGACAGGCAGAGTGGACACAGACACAGTCACAGACAGGCAGAGTACACACAGATACGGACAGTCACAGACAGGCAGAGTACACACAGATATAGACAGTCACAAACAGGCAGAGTACACACAGATATAGACAGTCACAAACAGGCAGAGTGGACACAGACACAGTCACAGACAGGCAGAGGACACACAGATACAGACAGTCACAGACAGGCAGAGTACACACAGATATAGACAGTCACAGACAGGCAGAGTACACACAGATACGGACAGTCACAGACAGGCAGAGTACACACAGATAAGGACAGTCACAAACAGGCAGAGTACACAGATACGGACAGTCACAGACAGGCAGAGTACACACAGACAAGGACAGTCACAAACAGGCAGAGTACACACAGATATAGACAGTCACAAACAGGCAGAGTACACACAGAGACAGACAGTCACAGACAGGCAGAGTGGACACAGACACAGTCACAGACAGGCAGAGGACACACAGATACAGACAGTCACAGACAGGCAGAGTACACACAGAGACAGACAGTCACAGACAGGCAGAGTACACACAGATATAGACAGTCACAGACAGGCAGAGTACACACAGAGACAGACAGTCACAAACAGGCAGAGTACACACAGATACGGACAGTCACAGACAGGCAGAGTACACACAGATATAGACAGTCACAAACAGGCAGAGTACACACAGAGACAGACAGTCACAGACAGGCAGAGTACACACAGATAAGGACAGTCACAGACAGGCAGAGTACACACAGAGACAGACAGTCACAGTCAGGCAGAGTACACACAGATATAGACAGTCACAGACAGGCAGACTACACACAGATATAGATAGTCAGACAGGCAGAGTACACACAGATGCGGACAGTCACAAACAGGCAGAGTACACACAGATGCGGACAGTCACAAACAGGCAGAGTACACACAGATACAGGCAGTCACAGACAGGCAGAGTACACACAGATGCGGACAGTCACAAACAGGCAGAGTACACACAGAGACAGACAGTCACAGACAGGCAGAGTACACACAGATGCGGACAGTCACAAACAGGCAGAGTACACACAGATACAGGCAGTCACAGACAGGCAGAGTACACACAGATGCGGACAGTCACAAACAGGCAGAGTACACACAGAGACAGACAGTCACAGACAGGCAGAGTACACACAGATACAGGCAGACATGAGGAGACTCAGTACACATCTCCAGGCAGTGTGGACATCCGGCCGGTCAAAAGGGCATACTCAATGCTCAAGCTGTTTAGTCCAGGATGGGGAAGAGTGTTGTGAATTAGGGGCAGCAGGGGTGTGCTGCTGGCATCATGCCATCTTTTAAAAAGGGGCCTAGCAGATTATTGTGAGGGCTGCAGAGTGGGCTTTGCCAAAGGTTCTCCAATATGGCACTAATGGTCAGAAAGTAAAACCTGGAGGGGCTGGATTTGGCAGTCTCTGTTTAGCCAGTGTGCTACACTTGCACTAACTCCTACCATCCATTACAGGACGCGTGGCATTGCCAAAGGCATGGATGTTTGGATGAGACGTTGAGCCATGGTCCTACCTAGCTGCTTTCTTAGTTGGAGCCCACTGACTCTATGGCACAATTCTGAAAGGAGGTCAGGCCACTGCTCCCCCAGTGCCCCAACAATACTAATCCCTCAGTCACCATCCGTAAAATAAGGCTGTTTAAACAGGATCTCATTGCTGTTTGTCGGAGTTTGCTGTGTGCCACATTTCTGACCTTACAACAGTGATTACGCCGGTCAGTCTGCCCCACCTTACACTGTCACACATCTATATCCTTCTGGAATGTTCCTTTGTAAAGAAGGTCTGGAGGAAGATGCAGTGGTTTCTGTCAAGGTTCATCCTGACCAGCTCCGTGACGCAGGACTGTGGTCTACGGTCTGTTCCCCAGGACACACACTGAAACGAACTTGTGCCTAGAGGACCATCAACTCAGTGAAAGATGCTCTTTGGTCTGACCGAAACTTGTTGGTCTTCCAGAACAAGGAGCTGAACCTGTCCAAGTACTGCAGACTAGCACATTCCAAGGTCCAGGTCTATGTGCTGAAGGACACACTCAGCACGCCAAGGCGCAGTGGGGAAAGACCACAGTCTGAGATCTTTCTGCTGAAGGTAAATGAGGGTCTGTTCAGTTAACTGACACTCCCTGTACCTCACTAATATATACATATTAGCATTGCATGTGTAAGAGAGATCTTTGGATGTTTTGGAGAGTCAAAGCCCAACGTTACGCTTCATATGACCTGCTTTTGTGACAATGTATATATACAAAGAGATTTTTTTATGAATAAAGTATATTTTTGAAATAAAAAAATTGATTACCCTTCCAAAAGTACTCAGTTGGTCATAAAGTACTATGAAAAATTCTGAGGTTCTGAAAGGTGATATATCAATGCAAGTCTGCATTACAAAAGCAAGTCTCCTTCCATGAGTGTTAACGATGACATACTTAGGGAGATAAAGTTGCAATCATATCCCCAGATCAGATTGAACATTTACAAATTCATCCGGATCTGGGAGGGTCCAGGAATGGGTTCACTGAACAGCTCCATGTGCGTGTGCACAGAGGTCGGATCACCACGTTGTCCAATCCCTAAGCCCTGATGGAAGAATGCGTTAAGACAGCCCTGGTCTACCCACCTCCGTAAACATTCGCAGCCTGCTCTCATCTCGCAGTTGGCCCTCGTCTGTCTCAGAAGATCCCAATGATACTCTTCCAGGGAGCACGTGGGTGAAGGTTTCCCTCCGATGAGACAGAAATCCCCCCACTGCTGGTATTCTCTGGCCATTGTTGGCACTGCCTACCCCAGCTGGCACCACTGCAGTGATGGCACAATGCTTACCAACCAGGCCAGACATGCCCATGGTAGATATCCCATCATACAATGATGAACCCCTCTGCCTTCTCCTCCCCAGCTCAACGGACAGTCCCTGCCTCCACTATCTGTGAGCGGTTATTTTAAGAAAAAGACTTGCATTTATGTAGTGCCTTTCATGACCAACATGAAAGGCAACACTTGCAACGAATGAAACAAAAACTGCTTGTCAGAATGATACATGGTCCGTGACACAACAGCGAATGACATTGAACGATTGTGAAAGTGCTGAAACACTGATGTTATTTTCAGTTACGAGCTGCAGGGAGAATTCAGGAGCTCTCTTTCCTTGTATTAGCTGCAGTGATGTTCTGTACAGTAACTGAACTGGCAAGGGGCAGCGTTGGAAAGAACAGAATTTCATCTCCTTCTCCCACCTTAGCCAAGACAGTGAGAGGGGAGAGTGGGGCAGGAGAGCACAGGGGCTGTTGTGAAACTTGAAAGTATTTAGAAAAGGTTTACAAGGATGTTGCCAGCATTGGAGCATTTGAGCTATAGGGAGAGGTTGAACAGGCTGGGGCTGTTTTCCCTGGAGTGTCGGAGGCTGAGGGGTGACCTTATAGAGGTTTATAAAATCATGAGGGCATGGATAGGATAAATAGACAAAGTCTCTTCCCTGGGGGTGGGGGAATCCAGAACTAGAGGGCTTAGGGTGAGAGGGGAAAGATATAAAAATGATGTAAGGGGCAACTTTTTCACACAGAGGGTGGTACGTGTATGGAATGAGCTGCCAGAGGAAGTGGTGGAGGCTGGTACAATTACAGCATTTAAAAGACATCTGGATAGGCATATGAATAGGAAGGGTTTAGAGGGATATGGGCTAAGTGCTGGCAAATGGGACTTAATTAATTTAGGATATCTGGTTGGCATGGACGGGTTGGACCGAAGGGTCTGTTTCCATGCTGTACATCCCTGCACTGAGGAAGTTCTCATGTAATGGTGTCCATTATCCAGTAGAGGGAGCCTCATCATGGAGGTCACTGTTCCAATGAATTCCCATTGACAGAGAGGACAATTAAAGATGACAGGTGGGGTACCAAACAAGGATTAGAAAGGGAATAAAGGCAAATCATGGAAAAGAAATGGTTTCTTTAAAAGTGTGACTGGGAATGAACACACTTTGGTGTGGATTGACAAACAATTGTAATGACAGTGAGCTCAAAGTAACTTTCTACACCAGCACTGCTTCAAGGTGGAAGTGTCTTTACCTTCTGGAAGCCTCTCTGGCTGTGTGTGGAAGGTAAGAGTCTAGAAGCTCAAAGAACCATCAGTGAAGGGGCAGCTACTGTAGGAAGCTGTAATCCTGAATGAAAAGCTGCAATGTTGCAGGCACATACCCCCACAGCCAACCAATCAGGTCACCTGGACCAGACAGTAAATGTGACTCCCTGCTCACTCGGGCCATTTTGAATGTGAACACACAAAACAAAAACTGCTTGTCAGAATGATACATGGCCGGTGACACAAAACCAAATGACATTGAACGATTGTGAAAGTGCTGAAACACTGATGTTATTTTCAGTTACAAGCTGCAGGGAGAATTCAGAAGCTCTCTCTTCTTGTATTAGCTGCAGTGATGTTCTGCACAGTAACTGAGCTGGCAAGGGGCAGCGTCAGAAAGCAGAGAATTTCATCTTCTCCTTCTCCCACCTCAGCCAAGACAGTGAGAGGGGGAGTGCGGCAGGAGAGTATAGGGGCTGTGAAAGGTACTGCTACGGGTCTCACACACACATTATTTCCTGCTCAGTCTCTGGGATTCTCAGTCACTCACTCAGCTGTTAGCATATTTACTAAGTAATTTACCCCAATGTTCCCCAAAATTCATCCACCCTTTCTCTCAGTCTCACCTTCAATCTCCTCGGCTCTTATTGAATCATTCACTTTGCTTCAATCTCACTGAGAAACATTTACTCATGTTCTCACTCAGTCTCACAAACACTTGTTTGTTTTCTTACAGTCACTCACAGGCGAGCTAACACTTTCTATCAATAACCTTCACTCTCCTCACACCCAGATCCCAGGCTGAGAGAATGCTGGGTTTAAATCTCATTTGTGTGGGGATGGTAACTAACCTAATTCCACTCTGTCCACACATCCTGACCCTCGCAATCAGCACAGGATTAACAAGCAGAAAGTGAAAGCGCAGAATTAGCAAAACTGCATCCAGGAGCTGAAAACCAGAGGTTCCCATCCTGTAGAGATTTTGATTCCCTCCTACATTTCCCTTTACAAGGCACGGATAGTTTCCTTTCTAATCTATGGAAATACAGGCTGCCTGCTTAGTATATCACAATGCATGTCAGGTAGTGTCAGAACATCAGTACGTCTCATTAGGCATCAATTTTGTTGGATCCACACAGGGTCCCAGGACTGACGCGGGGCCCGTTTCAATTTAAGACACTGCACTTCCCCAACTCGGCCGGACCCTGCCCAGTTAAATGGCCTCGTGCCGGGTAGAATTACAATCATGGCCAACTCAATTTCAGCATGAGCAAGTAAGGCGAAGGAGCTGGGTAAGTGAATGTTAGCCTCAATTTACGTGATGATGACACTCAATCCAGAGTTAAACACGTACCTGTGTGATTGGGTCAGGGTGCATTTGCAGTGGGCAATCCCAGCTATCTGTTCCGGTCATGACAAATTGGAAAATGGAACTCAATAAAATCCAATCAATTTGTGGACTGAAACCACAATGATTGTTCCTTGAAGTTGTGCAATTATTGGAAAAGTCCAAGTGGCTCATTCATGCCTGTCACGAAGGGAAACCAGCTCTTCTTCCTGCTCTGGGTGACACATGACCCACTACGTGTTGCTGTCACTCAGAACATCTTCTAAGGTGGTTCCCTCCCTAAACACCCTCTGGCCAATCTCACCCCCAACCTGAGAGGAAACTCAGAAATGCCCAGCGGTCTCCTTGAGAAGCTGTTCCATATTAGTTTGAGAACCAACAGGATGTTCGGCTGAAGGTGAAGGCAGCAGTATTGTGGTAATGACATTGCACTAGTAATCCAGAACCTCTTGTCAATATTCTGGGAACATAGGGTCTGAATCCCACCATTGACCACATCACCACTGTTGACTATCGGGGAAAACCCTTCACATTCATTCATGCCCTTTAGGGAAGGAAATCTGCCATCCTTACCTGGTCCGGCCTTCCTGTGACACCAGACTCTCAGAAATGTGCTTGACCCTTCACGACCCACTGGGCACTTAGGGGTGGGCAGTAAATGCAGACTAAGCTAGAGATGCCCACGTCCCGTGAATGAATTAAGAAGGTCAATAGTCCGAATGACCTTCCATGCTGCAATGACTCAACAGAAGAGATAAAGACATGAGTGAGCCAATCCTGGGAATCACTGCTTCTGCTCCAGTTAAAATTCCTCTTTTAGAAATGGGGAATTGCATCCTGTGTATGTCAGGGCAGTGTGGGGGCTCTTGCCCAAGGCCTACCCACTCCTATCTGCTTTCCTTCTTGGTTTTCCTTTTGCTTCTGCATTTTTTTAACTTAATTTTCCTTTTCTGTTGGTCTTTTTCTTTCTCATATTAATTCTTTATTTTTCTAATTTATTCCTATGACCCATGATGCTGGATTATTTATTTCTTTACATTTCTAATGTTTTTTGTTTTCTGAGGAATTGATCTTAAGTATCTGTACCTAGGTACCTTTGTATAATGTGGCGAGTGTAAACTTTTCACTGTACTCATTTGAGTACATGGGACAATAAAACTAACTCATTGATCCATACTCGCCGTCCCAGTAACCCTCAGCTATAATGTGATGCTCCAAATACTTTCCACAGGCAAAGTACTACATTTGCTGACAAAGAGCTACACTTCCCTGGTACTCTAAAGGATCTAGATAGAGCATGACAGCTCCCAGAGAGGTGACGCAGGAATCTAACGGCAAACACCTCTTTATCCAAAGGTGCTTAATGCAAGTTTTAGCCAGGCATGCATGGGTGGAAGTGGCATCTGGAATGATCCAGAGGGCACTTCCGTGCTGTGACCTGTCATTTCAGTTTAACAGCTCTCCTAGAAAGGCAGCAGATGGCCACTGGGCCCAGTGAGATGGGAGCCAATGTGTTTCACGTGCTTCAAAACAAAGGGTAAAACATTGAGAATTGAAACATTTTGATCCCGGCTTGCGCTCCAGTCAACCCTTCTCCACCAGTGCTCAGACACTGACCTTGTCTGAAGACACTTCAGAGAATGTTTCACCCCGATTACAAACTCCCCAACGTGGTCTTTTCTCATCAGTACTATTAAAACTATCACCGCCACAACTATCCACCGAAATACAAGGGTCATCACTGCTACTATTACAAATGCTACAACAACCACTTGCACTTAGGCAGCACCATAAACAGCAAAATTACATCCTAAGCCATCACACAAAGGTTTCAGAGCCCCTTCTTGGAGATATTGTCTTTGCAACCGGAACCTCCCCTCCTCTTGGCTTCCCTGTTGCCCCACATTCCCTCCGAGAGGTATGGGGTGGGGGTGGGAAGGGGTAGAGGTTGGTGGGAGACATCAAGCTTCACTGTAATTATGCCTCCCCTCTCCCCCAAGCTGAGTTTACCAGCAATCCCGTGTGGTCCTGATTACAGTCATGGCCTAGTCACTAACTGCTCGCTGCTCTTTAATGGAGCCACAGTGCTCTGGATGGGACCAAGTGCCAGAGCATAAACAGCAGAGTTACTGAGGCATATGGCTGCAGAGCAGAGGCTCAGGACGCACCCTGTACTGTCGGAGCAGGGAGCCCTCTAACTGAAGAGCACTAAGGCTGCCAGCTCATTAGCTCAACACATCATGGCCTCAGCCACAACCCCTTCCTCAATCTCCACCCCCTTCATTCCTGCTCCAGATAGTCCGTATCTGAACATTCACAGATCTGAACCTTCCCTTACTACTGCATACTCCAGGCACATGAGCATCCCACGTCTCTGCCTTACCCCCTCAAAATGCCCCCAGTTAAAAGTCACACAACACCAGGGTATAGTCCAACAGGTTTAACTGGAAGCACTAGCTTTCGGAGCACTGCTCCTTCACCGCCTGATGAAGGATCAGCACTCTGAAAGCTCGTGCTTCCAATTAAACCTGTTGGACTATACCCCGTTGTTGTGTCATTTTTAACTTTGTACACCCCAGTCCAACACCGGCATCTCCAAATCACACTGCCCCCAGTACATGTGGGGTGCCAAGGCCTGCACTGTCACCAACTAGTTATAGCCACACTGCTATCTGCTCTCCATACCAACAGCAGGGTCTACTGTGACAGAGGGAGCTGGGAACGGGCCGTTAGGGGATTCCTACCCCGATACTTCCGAACAGAAAGGGAATATTTTAGTTGTGTTTGGGTTGTTGAGCATATTCAAGACTGGGGCAGACAGAATTTTATTAAGCACGGGAGCCACAGGAGGGAAATGGAGTTGACGATTATCCGATCAGCCACAATCTCACTAAATGGCAGAGCAGACTCAATGGGCTGAATGGCCTACTTCAGCTCCTATGCCTTTATAGTCTCCCACCTCCAGCACCAGTCACGTGAACAGAAAAGCCTCTCGCAGTGGAAGGCAGGTGGGGGAAATGCAAACTCCCTCCCCCCTCCTTTTCAATGATAAAGCAGCTTGCTGACTTGCTGCTTGTAACTCTGTTGTCCTGGCACCAGAGTTGGCGTGAGAGCCAGTCACACAGCTATGGGGGCACCAGCGCTCGGTACAGCTCACACAACGAGAACCCTCATCACTCTGGGTGTGAAATGCTGTCTGACAGTGTGACAAGCCTCAGCCTCTATCAGTGCCCAGTTTCCTCTGCCCTCGGGCAACCTGGAAGCCAAGGCAGAGAGATCTCCAGGTTACCATAGTGATAGGAAGGATTTCTGAAATCGCAGCAAAGAAAAGGTAACATGGCAGCTTTCAAACACGAGAAAACAAACTTGCTTGGGGAGGGTTGGGGTGGATAGCAGGTGGATGAAAGGGCAAAACAATTTGCAGCTCTGAACAGTTCCCTTCAGCTCACATCGTCTTTCAGTCTCTGTCAGGGAGATCTGGAAGATATGGCCTCTGGGAGGTATCAGCGCAATCTGCACTTCATGCTGCATTACTGAAGGGAAATAGTCTCGTTTTGTGGAAAAATCAATCACTCCCATTAAACCTTTTTGCTGGATCAGATAGAATCCCTCAAGTGTGGAAAGAGGCTGTTCGGCCCATCAAATGAGCACCGACCCTTTAAAGAGCATCGCACTCACAACTAATCCCCCAACCCTTTCCCTGTATTTCCCATGGTCAATCCACCTAGCCTGCACATCTTTGGACTGTGGGAGGAAACCCACACAGACACGGGGAGAATGTGCAAACTCCGCACAGACGTTCGGGGCTGGAACTGAACCTAGGTCCCTGGCGCTGTGAGGCAGCGGTGCTAGCCACTGAGCCACCGTGCCGCCCCCCACCCCCACCCCCAGCAATTATACTGGAAATGCAGCCTTCTTTGCACGTCCACAGTAAAGGACACCTAACAGGCCAGTACACCAGCTCAGACTGGAGCTCTCTGAGCTCCTGCATCTACTTGCCTTCAGCAGCTAGGGTGGGGGGTGGGGGGCATATTTATGCCCAGGGAAGAACAACTCTTTGAGTTCATTACAAGGTTGTTCCAGAGTCCTAAAGCCCTTCAATGCCAGCATTTGCACGTGGGTTGGGGAGAGTGGGATTAATTACAGCCTGAGTCTGGTTGGAGGTGGCGTTTGGTGGGAAGGCAATGAAGAACAGGGTCTGAAATAGCAGAAAATTAACAGCTTGGCTCAAAACCAAAGATATTAAATGTGATGTTGCTGTAGATCAGGAACGCTGAATACAAGTGCAAACATCAGTAGTATCTGCTCGTTCTTGGCAGATGAGCTGGAGAGAACTAGCAATGGACTGATGAGTACATAAAAGAATAACAATTTTGAAAAATACTTCAAAATGATCAATTTTCATCTATGTTCATGAAAAAGATGTGAACTTTAATAATTCTACCCTGAATGTAGTGATGCTGCTTTTTTTTGTTAGAATCTGGAATTATGTTCATTTTCACTTGTTAAAGTAGAGTCACATCAGAAAGCACTGCCTTTAATCAAAGAGGTACAGTTAGTAAGTTTGCAGATGACACCAAAATTGGAGGTGTAGTAGACAGCAAAGAGGGTTACCTCAGACCACAACAGGATCTTGATCAGATGAGCCAATGGGCTGAGGAGTGGCAGATGGAGTTTAATTTAGATAAATGCGAGGTGCTGCATTTTGGGAAAGCAAATCCTAACAGGACTTACACACTTAATGGGAAGGTCCAAGGGAGTGTTGCTAAACAAAGAGACCTTGGAGAGCAAGTTAATAGCTCCTTGAAAGTAGAGTCGCAGGTAGATAGGATAGTGAAGAAGGCGTTTGGTATGCTTTCCTTTATTGAGTATTGAGTACAGGAGTTGGGAAGTCATGTTGCTGCTGTACAGGACATTGGTTAGGCTACTGTTGGAATATTGCGTGCAATTCTGGTCTCCTTCCTATTGGAAAGATGTTGTGAAACTTGAAAGGGTTCAGAAAAGATTTACCATGATGTTGCCAGGGTTGGGCTATAGGGAGAGGTTGAATGGGGGCGTGGGGGCTATTTTCCCTGGAGCATTGAGGCTGAGAGATGAATTTATAGAGGTTTATAAAATCATGAAGGGCATGGATAGGATAAATAGACAAAGTCTCTTCCCTGAGTTGGGAGAGTCCAGAACTAGAGGGCATAGGTTTAGGGTGAGAGGGGAAAGATATAAAAGGGACCTAAGAGGCAACATTTTCACTCAGAGGGTGGTGTGTGTATGGAATGAGCTGCCAGAGGAGGCTGGTACAATTGCAACATTTAAAAGGCATCTGGATGGGTATATGAATAGGAAGGGTTTGGAGGGATATGGGTCGGGTGCTGGAAGGTGGGACTAGATTAGTTTGGGATATCTGGTTGGCATGGACAAATTGGACCGAAGGTTCTGTTTCCGTGCTGTACATCTCTATGACTCTATACCTCTTCAGGACTGTCCTGAAGTCTTCAGGGGTTAAAAACTAGCTTCCAGGGTAATTACTGGGAGAAAGCCAGGCAAGAAATGCTACGTACATTACATTTTGGAATTGTATTTCTAAACTACGGTTACATTCCTACAGCTGCATGAAGCACATGCAGTTCCACTCACCCTGAGTAAGTGATAAACTGGTTTTCTCCCATAATGTGAGTATATACAAACAGAGAGAACTGTGGAGGCAGAAGGTGCTGGAAAAGCTCAGCACGTGTGAGGAGAAATCAGAGTTAACGTTCTGGATCTGGTGACCCTTCCTCAGAACTGATGGTAGCGAGGAAAACATCAGCTTATATGCAGAAGATAGGGTTGGGGAGGGGAGTAAGGAATAAGTGATGAGGATAGTGTCCAAAGAGAGAAGAACAGTTGGACAGACAAAGGAGTGGATAACATTCTGGTTGGAGGGGTGAATAGCTGTTAGTGACTAACAATAGGAATGTATAGCAATGTAAATATATGTATCAATGCGAATGTATGTATCAATGTGAATATATATCTCAGTTTAAGGATTGTAAATCGATTTCAAGTGTTCTTTTTGAATCTGCATTGGAAACCAGGCCAAAGTTTCTGTACTGTTAGCCCAGTAATGCAAATTACTGGCTCCTCCAAAAGAACCTGTCTATAAGGTTTCTGTTTTACAATTCAATCTTCCAGTTGACATTGTGATTTTAATCATGACCATGCATCAAAACCAGGCAACTTTAAATGTAAACACACGCAGATTGACAGATTACAAGCTAAACTGCTAACACCTCGGCTTGCTGAACCATTAAGAGAGACGTTGCCAAGTCAAACCTAGGCACTAGATGTCCTGCTTACAAGGTGTCTGAGCTTAATTTTGAAGGATTCTAAAGTGAAGAGATTCTTGAGCTGTAAATCGCATTGCAGATCTTTTACTCTGAAGCAGAGATCTGAACTCATCGGATGTAGAAAGAATGTCAGACACATATAACATTTACTAGGCTCATTTAAAAGCACAGAAACGGAAGTGTACAAAGATAGGTTTGAAGGTGCTTATTCCAAGGCTCACATGATTGTTTCCACTGTTTCTTGGTATTGCCCTCAGTTATGTATCGCATCTCACTGCTTCTGTATAACTCTGTAAACAAATCCACTACTTGTAACTTTGACAGTTTTATCTAATGTTATGTGTTCTGCTTTTCAAAAAAGGCTAAAAATTATAGTTGACAGCCCACACAATCTCCTGTCTACTATGTATTGGAATTATAACTCTTGGACATGGAATGTGTTCAAAACTGGTTTGAATAACATATTAATGTGCCTTAAAGGTTTGATGAGACAGCTTTTACTACAGTGAACATGAATCAAGGTGTTGGGGGATCCCAGAATCTCCCAATCTAGATCTAGCTCTGCGTCCTCCGGGGCTCCTGGAGCTTATCAGCATCATCTCGCTGTGTCTACCGCTCTACCCTGGTATCTCAAGATCAACAAACAATACAAATGTCTCTTTGCCCCTCTGTTTTTGGGAGGGGAATGAAGGTAAGATTAATCTCCTAAATGTACTGACTCATGACGAGAAGGGAGTTACAAAATGCCAGTCAGCCCCCAGTATTTTTTAAGATTCTTTGATGGGATGTGTCCAGTCCCAATTGCCCTTGAAGTAAATGGTTTATGAGGCCAATTGAAAAGGCAGTTGAGAGTCATCTGCATTGCTGTGGTTCTGGAGTTGTGTGTCGGCCAGGCCAGGTAGGGTTAGCAGTATCCTTCCTGAAAGGACTTGAGTGAACTAAATGGATTTTTGTGACAGTCAATGGTTGTCACTTTGACTGACCCTAGTGCCTAATTCTAGATTTTTTTGAAGTTGACTGAATTTACATTCCACTATAAAGTTGTAAAACGGTAAAAGATGTGGCTCAGCTTGTAGCAATTTCGCTCAAGTCACAATATTACGAGTCAAGTCCCACTCCAGGATTTGAATGCGACTATCTGAGCTGACTCTGCAGTGTGGGTAAATATGCTGCCAACAGATTCCACTTTTCCGATTTGACAGTAAACAAGGCCAAGCTGCTCTCTCAGGGTGAGTGTACATGATCCCATGGCATTATATCAAAGAAGAACAAGTGGGTAATTCCCAGCATATTGGCCAACGGTCATCTCTCAATCAACATCACAGAACAGATCCACTGCTCACTATTACCTTGCAGTTTCTGGGGGCTTGCTGTGCACAAATTGGTTACCACATTCCCCACATCACAACAGTGTCTACACCTCATAAGTATTTCATTAGCTAGCAAGAAACCCAGATGTCATGAAAGGCGCTACATAAATTAAAGTTCTTTATTTGTCTTTT
Organism: Chiloscyllium punctatum; assembly: GCF_047496795.1. Taxonomy (NCBI): domain Eukaryota; kingdom Metazoa; phylum Chordata; class Chondrichthyes; order Orectolobiformes; family Hemiscylliidae; genus Chiloscyllium; species Chiloscyllium punctatum. The sequence continues at coordinate 29,137,616 of NC_092754.1, forward strand.
GTAAACCCAACTATTCCAAGGAAAGGATGCTTTATCCTGATTGGTCTACCCAGCAGGTGACTCTTTTGCTCGGTAACATAACCCCCAACATTAAAAAAGCCACATGGGTGTTGTGTGACTTAGAGTCCTAGAGATGTACAGCACAGAAACAGACCCTTCGGTCCAACTCATCCATCCCGACCAGATATCCCAACCCAATCTAGTCCCACCTGCCAGCTCCCGGCCCCTATCCCTCTAAACCCTTCCTATTCATATACCCATCCAAATGCCTTTTAAATGTTGCAATTGTACCAGGTTCCACCACTTCCTCTGGCAGCTCATTCCATACACATACCATCCTCTGAGTGAAAAAACTGCCTCTTAGGTCCCTTTTTTATCTTTCCCCTCTCAACCTAAACCTGTGCTCTCTAGTTCTAGACTCCCCAACCCCAAGGAAATGACCTTGTCTATTTATTCTATCCATGCACCTCATGATTTTATAAACCTCTGTAAGGTCACCCCTCAGCCTCCGACGCTCCAGGGAAAACAGCCCCAGCCTATTCAACCTCTCTCTAAGTTTTTAAGAAGATATTTATGTAACAAGAGGAGGTTTATTTAAAGATACCAATAGGTACAGCTTACATTGACTCTTACGATGCTCAGGAGCCAGAGATGATATATTTATCTCCATCGGGATGTCATATGAGACTGACTGATTCTTAACTGACAGATATCATCAGATTTGGGTGGACTTTGATACAAATCCAACGCTGAGTCTTTCAGAACCATTTACACTATCCAACAGATATCAGCTTAGCCAGACAATAACCTTTCTTGTTATTATTGATAGCATTCTCTCTAATGTGTTCTTCTGTGTGAAGCAGCAACCTCTGGGACTGGAAGTCCACACTGTCATCCATGTTTTCCTGTGGATTGCCTAATGGGGGACTGGGGCGATGGTGCAGAGCTCGGTGCAAATGCCAGAGGCCCAGGCTGCTCTGTACCTTCCCCTCAGAGCTGTTGGCCTGATGACAAAGTTTAACTTTGTGCTCAAGCTCTTGCATTTTACAGAGTTTTTTTTATTTTGCAAGGGTCAGAAAGTCTGAGTGAGATCAATAACCTCTTCTTTCCACATGAGTGCTGTCGTCTCGGCACAGTTATCGAAATCTTGAACATGACTGATGTGTACAGCCTCTGCAGAGGACCGCCCCCCCCCCCAACCCACTCTGTGATGACCTACCGTACATGGCCAGCCAGTGTAATGAAGAGCAAAGTCCCACATGAAAGGGCACATTGAGAGCTGATATTTGAAGCTAGGCCAAGCTGCTCAGTGACTCACCCAGTCAGCGTAACGTGACAGGAGCACCTAGGAAGAGAGGGGCTTCTCACTGTAACCTCACAAACCTTAACAAGCCTTGTTAAAGAATAGATTCCCTACAGTATGGAAACAGGCCCTTCGGCCCAACAAGTCCATACGGACCCTCTGAAGAGTAACCCACACAGACCCATTCCCTTACTCTATATTGACCCCTGACTAACTTAGCACGGCTAATTCACCTGACCTGCACATCTTTGGATTATGGGAGGAAACCAGAGCACCCAGAGGAAACCCATGGGGAGAATGCGCAAGCTCCACTCAGACATTGGCCCGATGTGGGAATTGAACCTGGTTCCCTGGTGCTGTGAGGCAGCAGTGCCAACCATTGAGCTGCCACACCGCCCTAAAGAGTTGTAAAGTTGTACAGCGTGGAAACAGACCCTTCGGTCCAACTGGTCCATGTCTGCCAGATATTGTACATTAATCTAGTCTCATTTGGTCCATATCCCTCTAAACCCTTTCTATTCATAAAAACCATCCAGCTGCCTCTTAGATGCTGTAATTGTACCAGCCTCCACTACTTCCTCTGGCAGCTCATTCCATACACACACCACCCCTTAGGTCCCTTTTAAATTTTCCCCTCTCACCTTAAACCTGTGCCCTCTAGTTTTGGACTCCCCTACCATGGGGTAAAGACATTGGCTATTCACCCTATCCATGCCCCTCATCATTTTATAAACCTCCTCAGCCTCCAACGCTCCAGGGAAAACAGCCCCAGCCTATCCAGTTTCTCCCGATAGCTCTAACCTTCCAATCCTTGTAAACATCCTTGTAAATCCTTTCTGAACCCTTTCAAGTTTAACAACATCCTTCCGATAGGAAGGAGACCAGAATTGCATGCAATATTCCAACAGTGGCCTAACCAATGTCTGGTACAGACGCAATATGACCTTCCAACTCCTGTACTCAATACTCTGACCAATAAAGGAAAGCATACCAAACACCTTCTTCACTATCCTATCTAACTGCGATTCCACTTTCAAGGAGCTATGAACCTGCACTCCAAGGTCTCTTTGTTCAGCAACACTCCCCAGGACTTTACCATTGTGTATGTCCTGCCCTGATTTGCCTTTCCAAACTGCATATTCATTCGACACCTTTCAACACCTCAAGACATCCCAAAGCGACACAGAGTCAGGATTCATCCAGAGTTGAAGTACAGTCATTGGTGTAAAGACAGCAGCCAATCTGAACACAGCACACTCCCACAAATAACAGAGAGGTTACAAACATAAACTGGTTCAGTGATGTTGGTTGAGGGATAGCTCCCTTGAGCTTCATCCAAAGTTCAGTGGGAACCACTTGAGAGGGGTTGAATGTCTCACCAAAAGGACAACGTAGCACCCCCTCAGTACTGCCCTGAAAGGTTAGTGCTCAATGGGATTAGAGAGCTTTATAATGTACTGCAGTCTAATGTGCACTGGTTTCAGGTTGTGGACCTGTCAGACCTCAAATAGACCCACTACCAAAATCCACAATGGCTGTATGATTTAACCCAGCGAATAGTCCCACTGTCTGTCGGAGTTGGGACATCTTACGTTCGATAGACACTTTCCTTCAGCTTTCAGCTCAGAACTCCTTTTGAGCTGAGGGTTGAAGCAGAGAGTGGGGGCTGCCGTAATCATAAGGCAGTAACAGAGTCGAAGAGTGTGGCGCTGGAAAAGAACAGCCAGTCAGGCAGCAACCAAGGAGCAGGAGAGTCAACGTTTCGGGCATAAACTCTTCATCAGGTTCCTGCATCTGCAGCATCTGTGATCCACACTCTCTCCCACAAAGCACTAACAGTCCAGCGGCTCGCACCTCACTGCATAGCCCACGAGGACCCATTACTAACAGCCACCTCAATGCTGGAGCTGATGTCAGTGTTGAGGGAGCATTGCTCTGCATCTAGCCCATACTGCTGCTGACCAGAGGAACGCATGTTGCTGCCAATGGGAGGCAAACACTGGAACAGAGAGCATACTCCTCTCACCAATGATATCCCTCACCTCTGACGAGCACAAAAAATTTAATTGAAAACTTCCCACGCGTAAAGTCATTCTCATGAATCCCACTAAACATTCTCACACTAAGATTCGAATCCACAGATGTTTAAGATTAAATTTCATGCTCTGCTTCCTGTGACACGACAGCTCGTTAATCCGTGTGTGAACAGTATCTCTCTGGCTGTAAATGAAGTCTTTATAAGGTTCCAAATCAGTAGATGCAGGCAAAGTAACACAGCAAACAAAGAGTGGGGTGGGAGAGGGAGAGAGCTGCTGAATGGAGTGAGAGGGAACTGGGTCCCCCAGTCTAACTGGGAGCTGATGTTACTGTGTAATACTAAACATCCCAGTGAGTTACATCCACAGCAGCTAGCCCTGGTGAAGGAACTTGCCTGAAATGTTAACCCTCTGCACTTCCTCCTTCTCCACCCCTCAATCTTCTCTCTTCTTGCACAGCCCCTGATCCCAGTGGGATCTCATCCTGTGCCTGTACTAAGTACAGCAGAAAGTGAGGACTGCAGATGCTGGAGAGTCAGAGTCGAAAGGTGTGGCGCTGGGAACGCGCAGCAGGTCAGGCAGCATCTGAGAACAGCTAGGGCAGTCTGTCACTGCCAATGGGCCAAAATACTAGTCCTCAGCTTCATGGTCTACACTGCTACCAATGTCTGTAACTTCACCCTACCCTACAGCGATGGAGATATCTTCACCCCTCCAGTGGTGATCCCCTGTGCGTCCTTGACTTTAATCACTTCATCCCTTGCAGCAATGTCCTCACTTATTCAGGACTTTGACCTCCATCATTCCATCTCTTCCCCTCGCCATCTCCCCCTCCTCCTTTGACCACACTCCTGAAAAGCTAACCCTTTCTGAACAAATAATTGGTCGCCTGCCCTCGTATCTCTTTATTTGGTTTGATGGCAAATTTTGTTTGCGAAGCACTCTGGGACATGATACCACACAAAAGGTGTTATATAAATGCAGTAGTTGTTGGGTCTCAACAGTATCTCTGTGCTCATGTGAATCCACACTTCTGAGAGGAGTCATTGAACTGGTGGAACCAGCTCTCCATTCCGGGCTCCCTGCTGTAGGAAGGATGTTGTGAAACTTGAAAGGGTGCAGAAAAGATTTACAAGGATGTTGCCAGGGTTGGAGGATCTGAGCTACAGGGAGAGGCTGAACAGGCTGGGGCTGTTTTCCCTGGACCGTCGGAGGCTGAGGGGTGACCTTATAGAAGTTTATCAAATGACAAGGGACATGGATAGGGTGAATAGCCAAGATCTTTTTCCCAGGGTAAGGAAGTCCAGAACTAGAGGGCATAGTTTAAGGTGGGAGGGGAACAATATAAAAGGGACCTGAAGGGCAAACTTTTCATGCAGAGTATGGTGCGTGTGTGGAATAAGCTGCCAGAAGAGGTGGTGGAGGCTGGTACAATTACAACATTTAAAAGGCATCTGGATGGGTATATGATTAGGAAGGGTTTAGAGGGATACGGGCCAAATGCTCACAAATGGGACTAAATTAATTTGGGATATCAGGACGAGTTGGACTGAAGGGTCTCTTTCCGTGCTGTACATCTCTAAGAGTCTCACCCCAGGTCAATTGGAACCCTCGACTACAGTCCTGCGATGGTCAATTCCAGCAGCATTTCTCAGGAGTTTGAGATCTGACACATTAACCTGTTATTTCCCATTTAGATCCGGGCTGATTGGTGAGTTCTTAATTACCAATATTTTGTCAAAAAAAAATCCCCTGACTAACAGCAGGAGACAAAAGCAGCATTACACCATGCTTCACAGTGGTATCGACAATGACGATGGAGGAGATGGCGGTAATATCACTGACAAGAAACCCATTGGCTCTGACTCATACTCTGGGCTTGTGTGTTCAAGTCCCACCACAGCCACTGGCAGGATTCAAGTTCAATTAAATAATAAAAATCTGCAGTTGAAAGGAAATCTCAGACACGCTGAGTGTGAAAGTATCGCTAATAGTCGTTAAGGCCCATCTGGTTCACAAATACTCTTTAGGAAGAGTAATCTGCCAGTCTGGTGATATGCCACTCACCACACAATGCCTTGAGGTTGACTCCTTACTGTCCTCTGTACTGGCCTAGTGACCCACTCAGTTCAAGGGCAAGTAGAAATGGGGCAACAAATGCTGATGTTGCCATTAATAGCCCCTTTGCATAAAGATAATTTGCAAAAAAAAGGCAAAACAGGGTTGTTAGGTAAAGCGACCCAAAAAGCCCTTATTCCTGTTAGCTTCCCAGATCTGAAATTATGGCTAAAGCTCTTGATTCTCAGACTCCAGAAATAAAGATAAAAGCTGAGGAGACAGTAAATTGGAACAGAAACTGGGCATTCTGAGAGAAAAGCTGAGTTTTCCTGGTCAGAGACCCAGTGGGATGTCAGTTCAAACAAATCCAATTTAAAATGTTCAATTGTACTCAGCCAGTTTATACACACACAGAAAATTCTGCCGGAGGATCAGAAATGTGATTATGCAGGGACAGATCATTGGTGTTTTTTCTGAAACTCCGTTTAATTGGTTTCTCAATTGATTCTTTTGTCCTGAAGAAGTTTGCTTTTGAACGGGAGGTGTGCATGTAGCTGGTCTGCGATATCTCTCCAACTGTCTCAGACCCTCAGTCTTTGCTGTTTAGCTTTATTCTTTCAGGAGATGTGGGTGTTGCTGGAACTGTCAGCATTTATCACCCAAACCTAACTGCCCTTGCACTGAGTGTCTTGTTAGGCCATTGCAGAGGGCAGTTAAGAATCAGTACCATTGCTTTTGGTTTGGACTCATGTATAGGCCAGACTGGGTAAGGACAGCAGATTCCATCCCCTAAAAGACATCAGTGCATAGGATGGATTTTTATGACGATCGACAATGGTCACTGATATTTTTCAAGTCCAGTCAGACAGCATGGGGAACTGTTCAAGAGAATGTTACCTCCTGTTTCCATTTTACTCATGAAGGCACAGGGCTGACTGGAAGACAGAGGCGTGTGTGGAATAAGAAGGTGATAGTCCATCTGTTGAGGCCATGTACTTACATTCTGCCCCGTCATGTCTGGCTGGTCTTACTGCAGTAACCAGCTTCTGGGAAAGATTAGAGTGGTGTTGGAAAAGCACAGCAGGTCAGGCAGCATCTGAGGAGCAGGAAACCTCCAAAACCTCAACCCCTCAGCAACTCTGAAGGATACAATGACTAGTAGCATCAACACAGTGACATGGCCGTGATGCTGCCTGACCTGCTGTGTTTTTCCAGCACCACTCTAATGTTGACTCTGATCTCCAGCATCTGCAGTCCTCACTTTCGCCTAGCTTCTGGGAAAGACCTCTCTTTGAGCCTTCAAGTCAAATAGAGTGGAACCTCTGGAATATTAAACTGTACACTCAGATCCACATCATTCAGGCCTAACGAGTCGTAGCCTGCACATATTGGAGAACGTGCCCTTGGAGCCCTGGCTACTTAGTAAATAATCATTAGCGGAGCTTAATATTAGAAAATGTAATGCCTGTATCTTGCTTTAAAAAGAGAGAACTGAAAATCAGTGAAGGAGACACTGTTACATAAGAGACATGTGCAAGGTACAAATTATATCAAATAATCCAGGGGGAACAACTATCCATCCAATGAAGTAACATTGTGGATCACATTCCTGAAATAACCAACTGGAGAAATAAATTTTGCTTTCACAACCTTGCCATAACAATTCAATGTATAATGTTTAAATTTCTCCAAAACCTCAACCCCTCAGCAACTCTGAAAGATATAATGACCAGTGGCATCAACACGGTGACATGATAAACACACAGTCCACCCCCTTGGCATTCCATCTGATTCAGAGCAAGGGCCATCCAGACGAGCACAGGGAGATGTCAGTACACCTGGAGTCACTAAAATGGGTCCAACTGGTGACGGTGACCTAATTTCTCACTGGGGTGGCTCACAGTCATGCAAGGCGCTAGGTAAATGAAGATTTTATTCTTTCTTCTTCCACCAGCAGGCTCAAGTTGTACAGTAAAAGTAAAGAATTCTGGAAGCTCAACAGGTAAAAGAAGGCAACAATCTCACTGACTCCATGAGCTGGCATCCGTCCACATAACATATACTGTAGAAACTCAGCTTCGTTTTGAGACTTGTCTTGAAATTTATTTACAACACTAACAATGTACACAGCTACAATATTACTAAAACTGTCTGGGTTCTTTGTTCACTGATGTTACAGTACAGTAGATGTACATAGCTGACTGATTGAAGATACTACACTGAGGCCACAACACAGGGACAGTGACTGACAGCAAGACAGTACACATTTGAAGTACCAGAGGCTGGTATCCCATCACCAAGTCACCCTTTTAGTTGCTTGTGCATAATACAATGGCTGTGGCCAGTCAGCTCGGAGTCAGCCCCGGAACAGAGGGGATTGTGAAATCCCTGTTTTTTTTTGTCAGTGCCCTAAACTGAGGAGACTCTAAATCTCCTTGGTTTTTCTTCCCTGTTTTTTAAAAAGTTTTATTAAACAATACACAATTTACAAAACAATTAACATTAACAGCTGTATACCGAGAAACAGCAATTTTACAGCAGAGAGAAATGACAAAACCAAACTCTGTCTTTATACCTGTCAGCCAGGGCTCCCTGATTAGCACAGGTTAACAATCCCAAGCAAGGATCTCATAGTGAATGAGATCTACCTGGTCCTGATTTAATCACAACAACGTTTAAACTGAAATGTCACGTTGTGAATTCCAGTAATTGTCTCAAAAAAGGTAAAGGCCTGGCTGCTCTAGAATCTATTCCAAAATACAACATCCCCCTTTTCCCTTTAAAGCACAGGGACTATTTACTGATAACATCTACAATGTTACATACAGATATCCTATCTCCATATGTTCAAATAAGGCCCAGATTGATGGATGAGATGACCAAATGTGGTCCTTATGCAGTTATCACAACCTAATGGTGAAGCCTCAATCTGTGTTGCGCCGCGTGGATGGATGTGTACCATTTGTTGTAGATGTGTGCTTGTTGTTTGGTATGATATCTTTAGTATCCAAGCCAGCATCCTGTGTGTCAGGTGGATAATAAAATGCAGCTTGGATACGCCATCCATATCTTCGCAGGACTGGACCATTGATTGTGACAATGTCAAATGGCCTAGACTATATACAATAATGTAACTTGTAGATTTAACACAGCTATTTGAATACCTGAGCAAGTTGCTTCATTTGAAACAATCACAGATTTTATGGCATGAATTGTATTCTGTGATTAACTACAGGGAGTGAGGAGAAGAGTAATCCCATTCCCTGCACACCTTGGAAGAGAGCACGAATATACTGCACACCACTGCCAGACACAATCTGTTAAGGTACACCGAATGTACTGAATACGGCTGTCAATGTGTCAATAACTGCTGTGCAAGTGGTACATCTGATTTGTGAAGAAGGTCAGCCACCATCAGTATGCAATAGTATGTCCTTGGACATACCACATATCATTAACACCATGGCTCAGGACGAAACTTGTTGAAAGAGATGTTCTCTAGATTGTGGAGGTTAATGGAATTGACGTTTCACTTGACGAGTTGATCAATATCCTTATTGATGGCAAACCAGTATATCAATTCATATGCCAATCTTGTTTTTGTTTTGCATATTATAGACCTACATGGATATGGTGTAGCGTATGTTGATGTAGAGTCTGCTCACTGACCACTTGTTTGTCCTTGAAGGCAGCATTCTTGGAGAGTTTGGTTCTGAATGACCAGAAAGAACATACCATCTCAGAGACATGGTAGATATGTTCAGGTCACTCATGATGCTGTTCAATGTCTGACATAACCATTGGGTCTGCTCTGCTTGGTTATGACCACAATGAATGAGTCTGTTGCTATTTGGAATCGGTGGTGCTGAAACTGATGGACTTGTCACCTTGTGAATCATCAAACAATCGCAGCTGACCATACCAGTAGTAGGTGGTCTGTCTGTTCCAATGATGTGTGAGGATTCAGGTGTACATACTGAGGTTCTGGATTGATAGTTAAGTCAGTGCTAATGCATGGAGCTGATGGTAAGCAATTAGTTTATCTTGAGCAGACTGTACCACACTGTGCCATGTATCCAGAGTACATCTTGTATGAGATGCCTAAAGGGATAAGATTTGCGCTGGAATCAGTGTCAATTTTGGCACACAGTCCACATCCTCTATTCATTTTAGGGTATGTCACTTGGCTCGGAAAGACTTCAGTTTTTCTGACAGTGTCATGTGATTGACCACACATACTATCTGACTGGGCTCTGCAGGCTATATCAACATAGTTACCTCTTGGGCACTGTTGACATGCTTGCATGGCATGGCTAGAACTCTGGAGTTTCCCTTGGGATTGGTTGGCACTTCTTCACCTGCCGCTGTGGCGCATTACCTTGTAATCTTGGGTTTCTTTGGCTGATCAGGCTAAAATGTGTAAGAAATCCAATGTTCTCTTGAAGGACTTAGCTAGGGCATACCACAAAATACTAGGCACTTCTTGGAGGGTGAGACAAGTCCCACAAGTCACACGGAGGGAGTGGTCTTTTCGGAACGCTGATAGAGGAGGGGAGGGAAATATATCCCTGGTGGTGGGGTCCGTTTGGAGGTGGCGGAAATATCGTATCATCTGTCGTCATTTCCACCACCTCCAAACGGACCCCACCACCAGGGATATATTTCCTTCCCCTCCTCTATCAGCGTTCAGAAAAGACCACTCCCTCCGTGACTCCCTCGTCAGGTCCACACCCCCCGCCAACCCAACCTCCACTCCTGGCACCTTCCCCTGCAACGCAAGAAATGCAAAACTTGCACCCACACCTCCCCCCTTACTTCCCTCCAAGGCCTCAAGGGATCCTTCCATATCCGCCACAAATTCACCTGCACCTCCACACACATCATTTACTGCATCCGCTGCACCCGATGTGGCCTCCTCTATATTGGGGAGACAGGCCGCCTACTTGCGGAACGTTTCAGAGAACACCTCTGGGACACCTGGACCAACCAACCCAACCAACCCGTGGCTCAACACTTCAAATCCCCCTCCCACTCCGCCAAGGACATGCAGGTCCTTGGACTCCTTCATCGCCAGACCATAGCAACACGACAGTTGGAGGAAGAGTGCCTCATCTTCTGCCTAGGAACCCTCCAACCACAAGGGATGAACTCAGATTTCTCCAGTTTCCTCATTTCCCCTCCCCCCACCTTGTCTCAGTCCCAACCCTCGAACTCAGCACCACCTTCCTAACCTGCAATCTTCTTCCTGACCTCTCCGCCCCCACCCCCACTCCAGCCTATCACCCTCACCTTATCACCCTCACCTTAACCTCCTTCCACCTATCGCATTTTCAACACCCCTCCCCCAAGTCCCTCCTCTCTACCTTTTATCTTAGCCAATTTGGACTGAAGGGTCTGTTCCCATGCTGTGTAACTCTATGACTCTGTGACTACACTGACAGAGAGTGATGGAGGTGAGGTGGGTATCTTAAAGCCATAACAACATATGCTGTAATGTTATAAATAACTGTCTTAAAGGTGCAGGACAGTCTGGTCTAGATTGTCAGTTAAAATGAACAAATTTTACAATTCCCCACAAACATTATCTGGAATGGCAAAACAGAGACCTGTCAAATTTTTCAGTGCAAGTCTCTAATTGAATGCTCCTCCAGCAGCCTCCAGTCCCCTTCCTGGTTAAAAGCACAGACTGCTTTGTTCCATTACACTGCATTAATTGGCATCACTACAAGAGAGCTCAGCGGATTTATGAAGATGCGTGGAGATTCCTTTGCAAGGTGTTTGTTGGCTCAAAAGGTGAGAACACAAATTATAGCAACAAGAACAGAGTGGTGTGGCTACAATTCCAGAACATAATCACAAAATATCCCCACAGAAAGGATTTGTCCTTTATGTAAAGTGAAGTGAAAGAACCTCAGGCCCAGTGTTCCTTTCAGTAAACACTGAAGACTTCTCACTGCTATGAATTACAAGACGCTGTTCTCAAATAAGATGGTCTTGTCCCCACAGCTCAGGCTCACTTCAGGCAAACATATAAATCAAAACATTTCACATCATAGCCAGCTAATCATTGAAAAGTACAACTCCCATTCATTTTCATTCAATTCCTTCCACACAATCAAAACAGCTTCTTTCCAAGAGGATCAAAATATGTTTTTTTTTACTTCAGTCTGAATGTTTAGTACCAGACAGTCCCAATTCATGAATAATTCACCTTTTGCCACTTCCCTCTCTATTTTCCTGGTCCCTCATCTCTCTAATGTTGGCCTTTGCTGGTCCTGACTGCTGTCCCTGGCACTTTGACTGCTGTTCGGATGGGATCCTGGTTATGTTAAGTGTTGGATGCGGTATTCGACTGTGGGAGCATCACAGCAGAGCCCAGCTGCGGTCACTATGTAGCGAGAAATCAGGGTCAGGAAACCCAGATGATTAATTTATAGAATCCCCACAGTGCAGAAAGCAGGCCATTCAGCCCATTGAATCCACACCGCCCCTCTGAAGAGCATCCCACCCAAACCAAACCCCCTAACCTATCCTTGCAACCCTGCATTTCCCACAGCTAATCCATCTAGCCTGGACACAATGGGCAATTTAGCATGGTCAATTCTCTCTTTGGAGAATTACTGAGGTGTAATGGATCCAGACCTTCACATTAGTTTATCAGTGACATTCAGCAAAGGGGCAGACCCAGAGTAAAGCTTGCTGTACATCACCCCTTCACGTAGGTCTGGACCAGATATATCAGGATGACCTGCACCAGGGAGACATGGATGTGGACAGGGACGTTGGCTGAAGAGGCTTTGTGAAGGAAAAGCCTTTCAATCGCAGTGCAGCGAAGGATTTCTCAGAGTGAGCCACTGCTGCCCAGTGCTGGGGAACCACTCCGGAACCAGGTTAATGCAGTCACTGGAACACACAGGGGAGAAATGCACACGACATCTCCAGCTGGGACCACGGGGGGAAACCTCCTGAGGCCCACTCCCAGCTGGATATTTGTCAACCCAAGTGAAAGCTATTGAAAGGTCATTCAACTTGCTCCATGAAAGAAACAAGAGTAAGAGGGTGTGCAAAAGAATCAAAGGTGATGTGAGGAGTGAGGGTCTGGAATCCACTGCCTGCAAATGTGATGGAGGCATTCAAAACAATGATTATTTAGATAGAAATAATGTGAAAAGGTATGGGAAAAGAGCAGGAGATCAGCATTAGGTAATGATGTTCATTTGAACAGCCAGTTCAGGCATGATGGGCCAAATGGCATCCCTTCTGTGCTGTGACAAGCCACTGATTCCATGTACAACAAAGGGGCATCACCAGCAAGACCCAGGCCACAAGGTGGGGCAGGCTTGAGGGGCTGAATGGCCTTCTCCTGTTCCTGTTGCTTATGGTCTTATTCATGTGTTGAGAGTGTGGTGCTGGAAAAGCACAGGTCAGACAGTATCTGAGGAGCAGGAGACTCGACTCAGGAAAGGAGCTCTCCTGCTCCTCGGATGCTGTCTGATCTGCTGTGCTTTTCCAGCACCACACTCTCGACACTGATCTCCAGCATCTACAGTCCTCACTTTCACCTGATCTTATTCATGGATGGAATGGGGGGGGTCCATGTCCTCCTGTCTCCTGAAGCCCCCATCCCCATGTCTACAACAGTTTGGATGGTAAAGCTACCGATCCTCCGGGACTGTTATGGAAGCAAATTATCCATAGATCTTCAGGACACTGCTCCAAACAAGCCAGAGGGAAGGCAAAAACAAATCACTCGCTTGCGCAATTTAAAATAAAAATTATATGCAGCTTTCATTTTCTTTCAGCATCTTCATTCATCAGTTGTAAAAATATTGTCGACGGCAAAAATTGAGTTCTTGACTCACAGTCAGGAATCACTGAACTGGGTAATAAAGAATCTGTTCACTCGAAGGGAACACATCAATAGTGGGGGACCATGTGAGATATGCAAACAAGGGGCCAAGGAATCATAGAATCTTACAGTTGCAGGAACAGGCCATTCAGCCCACTGAGTCAACTCTGACCCTCTGAACAGCATCCCACCCATTCCCACCCCTTACCCTATCCTTGTAACCCTGCATTTCCTATGGCTAATCCACCTAGTCTGCACATCAATGGACACTATTAGCATGACCAAACCACCTGACCTGCACATCTTTGGACTGTGGGAGGAAACCGGAGCACCCGGAGGAAACCCACGCAGACACAGGGAGAACGTGCAAACTCCACACAGTCGGTCGCCTGAGGTGGGAATTGAACCCGGGTCGCTGGTGCTGCGAGGCAGCAGTGCTAACCACTGAGCCAACATGAATCTATGTAGCGGCCTCAGGATGGTGGATGCAGGTACAGTTACAACATTTAAAAGACATTTGGATAAGAATATAAAAAGTAAATGTTTGGAGGGATATGGGCCAGGTGCAGGCAGGTGGGACTTGTTTAGTTTGGAATCATGGTCAGCATGGACTTCCTGGACCAAAGAGTCTGTTTCCTTGCTGTGGTGTGTATAACTGTAAAAAGGTGGCAATGCTAAGTGCAGAGTGGTTTGTCCAATCTGTTTTTATTGATGGAGACGGTTCTGCTCACAGTTTCACCAGCAGTCAATAGTCTGAAAAGCCACATATTGCAAAATCAATTTGATGCAGTAATATCAACAGCAAACCACAGCACTCAGCCTGAGCTGAGCTGCAGCAGCTCCCTGGAGGGGTGGCTGGGAATAGACACTGACCACACGGGAGGAGGAGAGAGAGAAAGAGAGAGTGAGAGACAGAGAGAGAAGAGAAGAGAGAGAGAGAAAAGAAAGAAAGAGAGAGAAAGAGTGTGTGTGTGAGAGAGAAAGAGAGTATGAGACAGAGAAAACACAAGCTACTACTCAATTTGGGAGAAGGGAGGAGAAATAGGGAGGAGAGGAGAAAAGGGGGCACAGGAGGAGGGAAAATGGCAGAGGAGGCAAAAGGAAAAAAGGAAGGGGGCAGGGAAAATGGGGGAAGAGAAAGAGGGTGCAGAAGGGTGGGAGGCAAAGGTTATTGGAAAAGGAGGAGGAGGACACAAGAGCTCAGAGCACGAGTAGGCCCAATCAGTCCCTAGAGCCTGCTCCACCATTTCATACAATCATCTCATCTCAGCCTCAATTCCACTGTCCTGCCCACTCCCCTTAACCCTTTAACCTATTACTCATTAGTAATACTATCTATCTCCTCCTTAAACTTACTTAATATCCCGGCATCCACCATACTCTGGGGGAATGAAACTCACAGGTTCACAACACCTTGAGAAGTAATTCCCTCTCATCTACTTTTTAAATCTTTGCGTAAAAGTACGACCTCTTCTTCTGGATTTCCCCACGTGAAACATCCACTCTACATCTGCTTTGTCAATTCCCTTTTGAACCTAGTATACCTCAATTAGATCTTCTCTCATTCTTCCAGAGAGTATAGGCCTAAACTGCTCAGTCTGTTTTCATCGGGCAGCACGGTGGCTAGCACCGCTGCCTCACAGCAACAGGGTCCCAGGTTCGATTCCAGCCTCAGGTTACTGTCTGTGTGGAGTTTGCACATTTTCCCCGTGTCTGCGTGGGTTTCCTCCGGGTGCTCTGGTTTCCTCCCACAGTCCAAAGATGTGCAGGTCAGGTGAATTGGCCATGCTAAATTGTCCATAGTGTTAGGTGCATTAGTTAGAGGGAAATGGATCTGGGTGGGTTACTCTTTGGAGGGTCGGTGTGGACTAGTTGGGCCGAAGGGCCTGTTTCCACACTGTAGGGAATCTAATCGTGATGAACCTTTCCCTCTGGAATTAATCACGTGAACCGCCTCCCTCCTCAAGTAAGGGGGGGCCACAATTCGATCTAATCCTCCCAATGCAGACTTGTACAGTTGCAACAACACTACACTACTTTTCACAATAAGTGCCAAAATTCCATTTGGCTTCCTAATACCTGCTAATACCACACACACACCCCCACATACCCAACTGGAAGGAGGGAGAGAGGAGGGATGCATTGTCACTGCACAGTCTGAAAGGTCCCAGGCTGGATCCCAGCCTGTGCCAGTAAAAGGGATACTTAGGCTAATTTAGTGGCAGGCAGGCAGGCTATTTCCATCAGATCCAGCAGCCGATCCCCTGGGATCAGAGAGGAATATTGGAAGTGTCTGTGAGCAGCAAGCTGAAACAATAACTTTGTTTCTCTCTCCATTGATGCCATCAGACCAGCTGAGAATTTCTATTTTATTTGTAATTTTGGTTCAGATTTCCAGCAGTATAGTGCCTTAGGTCTGAGAGAGACCAATTGTGGACAAGTCTCACAAAGGACTTCCTTCAATTCCGTATGGCTTTGTTGATAGATAAAGGGCGCTTGTGATGGAGTGGTAGTCTCCCTACCCCTGGACCAAGAGGCCTGGGTTGAAGTCCCACCTGCTCCAGAGGTGTATAACAACATTTCTGAACAGGTGGATTAGAAATAGAGAAGAAAATGTCCAGTGTCTTCTTGTAACTTCCAGTCTGCTGGAGTTCTATTCTTATATATAACACCCACACATAGACACACCACCCAACACACACACCCCACAGACAAACACACACACCCACAGACAGACACACCCCACAGACAGACACACCCACACATAGACACACCACCCAACACACACACCCCACAGACAAACACACACACCCACAGACAAACACACACCCCACAGACAAACACACACCCCACAGACAGACACACCCCACAGACAGACACACCCACACATAGACACACCACCCAACACACACACCCCACAGACAAACACACACCCCACAGACACACACACCCCACAGACAGACACACCCACACATAGACACACCACCCAACACACACACCCCACAGACAAACACACACCCCACAGACACACACACCCCACAGACAGACACACCCACACATAGACACACCACCCAACACACACACCCCACAGACAAACACACACACCCACAGACAGACACACCCCACAGACAAACACACACACCCACAGACACACACACCCCACAGACACACACACCCCACAGACAAACACACACACCCACAGACACACACACCCCACAGACAGACACACCCACACACACAAACACACAAACCCACAGACACACCTCGACATACAGAAACACACCCCCACACACACACACTGACACAGACCCACACACACACCCACACATATACACCCATATCCCCACACACCCCCAGACACACCCACAGACCCCACCCCCACCCCCTCACACACACACCCACACACACCCACCACCCCCCCACATACAGACACCCCCCACATCCCCCCCACACACAGACAGCACCCCCCACACAGACACTCCCCACACACAGACACCCCCCCACACACACACACACCCCCACACACACACACACCCCCCCCACACACACACACCCCCACACAGACACCCCCACACACACAGACACCCCCCCCACACACACACCCCCCACACACAGACACCCCCCACACACAGACACCCCCCACACACAGACACACACCCCCACACACAGACACCCTCCACACACACAGACACCCCCCCCACACACACCCCACACACAGACACCCCCCCAAACAGACACACCCCCACACACAGACACCCCCCCACACAGACACACACCCCCACACACACCCCCACACCCCTCCCAGAAGCAGACATCCCCCCACACTTAGACCCTGCCACACACCCCCACACCCAGACACCCACCCACTCCTCCCACACACAGACACACCCCCACTCACAGACACCCCCCCACCCCCAGACACCCCCCCACTCCCCCCACACAGACACACCTAGACACCCCTCCACACACAGATAGCACCCCCACTCCACACACAGACACACACCCCCACACAGTTACACCCTATCCACACACCCCCACACACAGACTGCACCCCCACACCCACCCCACACACAGGCACCATTCCCACACACACACACACACACACACACACACAGACACCCCTCCCACACACACACACACACCGACAACACACACACACCCCACACACAGACAACCCCCCACACCAGCCCCACACACAGACACCACCCCCACACCCACCCCACACACAGACACCCCCCCACACACCCCCACACATACACACACCCCCAACACACACAGACACGCCCCCACACCAGTCCCACACACAGACACACCCCCCACACACAGACACATCCCCACAGACACCCCACACACACAGACACCCCACACACACACCCCACCCCAAACACCCCCCCAGACACAAACCTCACACACCCCCATACACACACACCCACACACACACCCCCACCCAGACACTTCCCTAAACAACCCACATCCCCCACACACCCTCCACACACCATCTCCACACACCCAGACACCCCCACACACCCCCCACACCCAGACACTTCCCCACACCCTCCCCATACCCAGACACCGCCCACACCCGCCCCACACACAGACACACCCCCCATACCAGCCCCACACCCCCCCACACACAGACACACCCCCACAGACACCCCACACACACAGACACCCCACACACACCCCACCCCAAACACCCCCCCAGATACACACCTCACACACACCCACACACACACCCCCACCCAGACACTCCCCTAAACAACCCACATCCCCCACACACCATCTCCACACACCATCTCCACACACCCAGACACCCCCACACACCCCCCACACCCAGACACTTCCCCACACCCTCCCCATACCCAGACACCCCCACACACCCCCCACACCCAGACACTTCCCCACACCCTCCCCATACCCAGACACCGCCCACACCCGCCCCACACACAGACACACGCCCCCACACACAGACACATTCCCCTAGCACAGACACCCCACCCACACACCCCCACACAGACACCCCCCACACACAGACACCCCACACACCAGCCCCACACACAGACACACACCCTCACACACAGACACACCCCACACCCGCTCCACACACAGACACACACCCCCACACACAGACACATCCCCCTCGCACAGACACCCCACCCACAGCCCCCCACACGGACACTCCCCCACATCCCCACACACAGACACCCCCCACACCCAGACACACACCTCCCACACCCACCAACACACAGACACACCGCCACACCCCCCCCACACACAGACACCCCCACACACACACAGACACACACCCCCACACACACCCCCACATCCGCCACACACACACCCATAGCCCCCCACACACACACCCACACACAGATTTACCCCTACACCACCCCACACACAGACACCCCCCCACACAAACCCCACACACAGACACACGCCCCACACACAGACACATCCCCACACATAGAGACACCTGCCCACACACCCCCCGCACACAGACACACCCCATCAGCCCCACAGACACACACCCCACACACAGACACCCCCCACACCAGCCCCACACACCCCCACCCCCCCACACATAGACACCCCCCCCACACACACATACACGCCCCCACACCAGCCCCACACACAGACATACGCCCACACCACCCACACACAGACACCCCACACACACAAACAACCCCAGAACCCCCACATGCACAGACACAACCCAGAACCCACACACACATACACACCCCCACACCCCCCAACACACAGACACCCCCCACACACAGACACACCCCACACACAGACACCCCCCACACACTCCCCACACAGCTCCCCCCACACACAGACACCCCCCACACTCCCCACACTCCCCACACAGCACCCCCCACACACACACCCCACACACAGACTCACACCCCCCCACACACAGACACACCCCCTCACACAAACAGACACACCCCCCACACCCCGACACACACTCTCACAGACACACCCCCCACACCCCGACACACACCCCCCACACACTGACACCCCCCACACACAGACAGCGCCCCCACACACAGACACCCCCCACAGACAGACACCCCCCCACAGACACACACCCCCATACAGATACCCCCCACACAGACACACCCCCACACACAGACACACCCCCCCCACACAGACACCCCCACACACACAGACACCCCTACACACACAGACACACCCCCCCCCACACACACACACACAGACACCCCCCTCACACCAACAGTCACTCCCCCACACACACACCCACACACAGACACACCCACACATACACACTCACCCACACAAAGACAGACACCCACACAGACACCCACACATACACACTCACCCACACACAGATAGACACCCACACATACACACTCACCCACACACAGACAGACACCCACACTTACACGCTCACCCACACACAGACAGACACCCACACATACACGCTCACCCACACACAGACAGACACCCACACACAGATAGACACCCACACATACACGCTCACCCACACACCCTTTCCTAGCTGTCCTGTCCTTTCTATTTCACTCTCATTCACCTTGTGGTTTTCTCAGTGTATCACCCAACCTCTCTCATTCACAGGACCTCAACCATTAAATCCCCAGGATGGTGGTACAGCAGATGTGGGAACAAAACCAGAAAATGCAGGTACTGCATTTCTCACCAAAGAGAAATCAAGTTATTGCTGCAGGTCGATGACCTTTCGTCAGAACTGGAAGACGTTTGAGATGGAGCAGGCTTTAAGAGACAGAGAAGGGAAAGAGGAGAAAAGAATTTGAGGGAAAGTCACTTCTGGGGTAGAACGCAGGAGAGATTACGTGACAGAACGGATGCACAGCAAAAACCAAGTGGTAACCCGGCAAAGTTTTAATAACACGACTTTACTAACGACTGTTGTTTGAAAGAAGTTAGGACAGTGGCTATCGGTTGAAATTGTTGAAATTATTTGCGGAGTCTGAAATGGTGTACAGTGCCTCAGTGAGAGATGAGAAGCTGTTTCTTGGAGTTTTCACTGAATGCCATTGGAGGAGAAATGGGGTGCAGGAGACTGAGGACACTGTGGGGGAGGGAGACAGAGAATTAAAAAGACAGGGGATCATGCTCGTGAACTGAGTGGAGAGCAATCATCCAATCAGTGGACAGTCGCCCCACAGCAGAGATTACCGTGTGTGAGTATCAAATACAAAAGCTGCTAAAGCCAAGAGGTGTGTTTTACCTTTGTTAAAGCAGGTAAACAATACTGTTCAGAAAGAGAGGCATCGCTGACAAATCTATGATAAAGATTTTACTCCACAGGAATCTTCTTAGAGACAACCTGGTCAGTGCAATGACATTGTGGTGCTTCAGTTAATCTTATACAAGCCTTTCAGAACATATTTACTGAAAATCCAGAGCTAGATGGTCGAAGCCCATCCAGACTAAAGTTTGAAAATCAGCTCCAAAACATTTGAAATAATGGGAGCAGGAGGTCATGCTGACCCTGGAACCTGGTCCACCATTCAAAAAGATCAGGCTCATCATTAAGCTCAATTCTACGTTATAGTCCAGTTGCCTTATCCTGGATTTTATTGTCTAGTTTTGAACAGACTCAAGGTCCCAGGGGCAGAGAATTCCAAAGACCTACAATCCTTTC
The DNA here is from genome assembly GCF_047496795.1 of Chiloscyllium punctatum. Taxonomy (NCBI): domain Eukaryota; kingdom Metazoa; phylum Chordata; class Chondrichthyes; order Orectolobiformes; family Hemiscylliidae; genus Chiloscyllium; species Chiloscyllium punctatum. Next base: position 29,158,513 of record NC_092754.1, read on the forward strand.
GGTGAACCATTTCTCCGCATTTCTGTCCGAAATGGCTGAACCATTGTCCTGAGCAAGTGACCCCCCCCCCCACCCCAAACCATCAGAGACGGTAGACTGGACTATAATTTAGCTGACCCTCTGAGTGTGACAGGTCAGGATAGGGTAGGGGTCGCACTGAGCTGGAGAGTTCAGAAAGTGCGACTTTCCTGCACACCATCTGCAAAAAGACACTGATGGATCGGTTCATCACCCAGAGGAACCAGTGTAATTGACGGGCCTGGCTTTCTCTGGTCACGGCCCCAGCATGCAATGGGGCTGCACAGTGGCTGGAATGGGGTTGGCACTGGCGGCAGAGAAGGGTAAGGGTCACAGGTCATTGATCTTGGGAGGGTTCTGGAATTGACCTTGAAAGGGCAGGGAGAGATGGTCTGATGAGATGGGCAGGGGTCCATTGGTGGTGGCATTGAGAGAGATGGGGGGGGGGTCAAAGGGTCATCTTAAAGTAGGGAGCTCTGCCAATCTGAGGGTCCCAAGGGGAGGAGGCAAATTTGAAGGATTAAGCGGGTGGTGGTGGAAAGATTCAGACCCTAGTTTGGGTGAGGTGGGGAGTTGATGGATCGAAGATTTGGGAGAAGGATCAGGAGATTAGAAAGGGGATCAGGTTATCTGGTTAGTGGACACTCGTTTTTTCATAGGGATGGCTGGAGTGGGAGATCAGGGGGTTATGGGTGAGCAGTACGGCCAACTGAATTCCAAGTTCACGGTCACTTTGACTGCTATTATCCCTCTTCCTAGCATTGAGGACAATTCTAGCATCCTCAGTGTCAGCTGGGATCTGTTAGGATAGCAGGAGCTGCAGACTGAAGGATGGCACATCTGTAACCTGAAAGGCTTCAAATTAAAGACTGAACATATCCATTAAGTTACTCTCTGGGAGCCCAGAGTTGATTAAATGCACAGAGGGGCAGGGCTGCAGAGCCGTACAGTTCCAAAACACATTGATGGAAAGGCTGGCGCAGCAGCAGCAATATTAAGGCATGTGCGTGATTATAAAGGTAATGAAGTATACATTTGTCTACAACAGACAGTCTCATACAGCACAGACAGAGCAAGGGAATGTCGTGTGCGTACACAATGCCATAAATTCACAAACCACAAAGCGGGGAGGGAGCAGTGAAAATCGCTCTCGGGTTGGTTCAAGCTGTGTCGCAGCAATCAGTCTGTTGTTCAGCAGTTTGCACCCGTGCCTGGTGACGGTGTGGGTGAAACTGCAGGCGGTTTATACAGGACAGCCCAACTCTAGTTCAGCAATGACCACGTGCAGAGAGCATCGGAGCTAAACTAGTGCTGGATTGCCATCAATCTGCAAACAGCAAGACCCCAGGACATCACTCTCTGAGTAAAATGCCATGTGTTTTAATTATGACTAAATCATTAGGCCATTACAATGCATTTCATAAGCAGCGTATTATGAATGAATAAGCTATTGATTGCGGAGTTGCATTAACCCGGTAATTATGGTTACACCAAGGATCCATAACTAACGATGTTGCTGCATGTCAGTCTCATTCACAATTCTCACGTGACCACTCCCTTCACTGCAGTCAGAGCTAGACATGACTGAGTGACGACACTTCAATCAGGACGGGGCTCCTGTGGATCAGCTGGCCACCCAGTCTCCAACAGTACCTCATTGCATGGCTCTATCAGCATGTGCACAATATTGTCTGATACTGAGCTATTTGGCCCAGGAGAGCATCTTAGAATCACTCCCCAGTTGATCTTTTTCTCTCACCCTCTGGCAGCCTAAAACTTTCCTCCAGGTCTCTGGAGAGGACTGGCCAGAGTTAATCCTGATCCCTGCCCAGTCGAGTGACAATACAATACACTCGGCGTGTGATGCCCCTGCTGGTGGAACAGCCCAGCTTGTGTGGCACTTGATGGCTGCTACCGTGGAACTTGATTTCCACAGTCACCGCTGCCTTCCCAGGATGGGTCTTCGATCCTAATCGTCTGAATAAACAATGGCAGAAGCAATGTATCAACAACCTTAAAACAATCTGATGGAGTAGTGGTCCATCTTACCAGGGTGCAGTACAAATACCTCGCTTCTACACAACATACACACTAAACAGTGTGATCCAGGGAGGAGAAAGTGAGGACTGCAGGTGCTGGAGATCAGAGTTGGGAGTGTGGAGCTGGAAAAGCACAGCAGGTCAGGCAGCATCCGAGGAGCAGGAGAATTGACGTTTCAGACATAAGCCCTGATTCCTGATGAAGGGCTTATATCCAAAACATCAATTCTGCTCCTCGGATGCTGCCTGACCTGCTGTTGCTTTTCCAGCACCACACTCTCAACTCTGATATACAATACAGCCAAGATAAAGAGTTTCTGCTGTATACCTGGTGATACCCGACACCACACAATACACTGTGCAACGATAACAACAGCTTCTATTTATAGAGCACCATTCATGTAATGGAAGGCTGCAAGGTGCATTGTATAACTGAGTATGATGCTGTGAAGTATATAAATGAAATATTAGGTGATAGGACTGGTTTCAGATGTGCCAGAAAGGGGAAAGACAGGTAGAGAGATGGAACCTTTTTGGAGGGGATTCCAGGGCTTGGGCTCAGCCATTGATGGTAAAGCAACTTTAACTGGGAATGTACACAAGCCCACAAGAAAGGGGGCACAGATATCTTTGGAGAGTTGTGAAGTTGGAGGGAAAATCTCCTCGTTCTTTCTATGCTGCGAAAGAACCTCTACAGGGTTTGCTGAGCTCGGGAAAACATGAACCTCATTAACTGACGAAGCATCTCACCACAGTTTCATCTTGTCACAAGGCTGACAGAGCAAGGACACGTTATACTGCAGTACTTCTGATGGTGTACACTGTGTCACATCATCAGATTTTATCCTAAATCTCCCCTAAGTCTGGGATTCTGTCCCATACCAGGAAGCTGCAGAGATGGGGGAGGGACACAGGCATGGAGAGATTTGAAAAGGATAATGTCACAATTTAATGCCTCAGTCTCGTGACCAACATTAACCCACTTTAGATTAAATTAGATTCCCTACAGTATGGAAACAGGCCCTTCGGCCCAACAAGTCCACACCGACCCTCCGAAGAGTAACCCACCCAGCCTCATTCCCCTACCCTATATTTACCCTTGACTACGGGCAATTCAGCATGGCCAATTCACCTAACCTGCACATCTTTGGACTGTGGGAGGAAACCGGAGCACCCGGAGGAAACCCACGCAGACACGGGGAGAATTTGCAAACTCCACACAGACAGTCACCTGATGTGGGAATCGAACCTGGATCCCTGGTGCTGTGAGGCAGCATTGTTAACCACTAAGCCACCGTGCCACCATTTTCTTCAGTTCATTTACACCTCAAATGGTTGTTCCAGACTAGCTACTGTAACATCTTGGTAGTGATAGGTTGTGGCCTATCTGCTGTATGTTGTGGCTGCTGAAACTCAGGATTGATGTGAGATGTGATTGAATTGTCATGACAGAGAGAGAAAATGCAGCAGCATCAGTACAAGCTCTCTGTTTTGTACTATCTCTTTGTACTTTGAGCAGATTGAAAAAAACATTAGGTTTAAGAGCTCCTCACGTCTCCACCAAATACAGAGGACCCAAGGCTGACCTTACTCAATTTTAGGAACAGATCAATGTCAGAGAAAACTCTGAATCACCATCTAGAGCTACATCCCATCTCTAAACTATAATGGGTTGGACTGCCCCAGCCTCACAGCAAACACAGCGCTGTGTATTAAACAGGGCCATCTCCTCTGTCCCTCCTCAATCTTAACTGATGGAACAGAAAAGGACAAAGACAAGCACCATCAGTTGAACTCGTGCAGATACCATCACCCAATGCCCCACTCTCAACATCCTGGGGGCCTTACTATTGACCCAACCTTAATTGGACTTACTATATAAATACAGCAGTTATGAGATCAGGTTAGATACTGGGAATACTGTGGCGAGTAACTCACCTCCTGACTCCCAAAGCTTGACCACCATCTACAAGGTACAACTCAGGGTGTGATGGAGTACTCCCCATTTTGCCCAGATGGATACAGCTCCAACAACACTCAAGAAGCTTGACACCATCCAGAACAAAGCAGCCCACTTGATTGGCACCACAGCTACAGGCATTGACTCCCTTTGCCATCAATACTCAGTAGCAGCAGTCTGTACTATCGACAGAAATTTACCACAGACCCTCAGACAGCACCATCAAAACTCACAATCACTTCCATCTCAAAGGTCAAGGGCAGCAGGTATGTGGGAACACAATCACCTGCAAGTTGCCCTCAAAGCCACTCACCATCCTGGCTTGGAAGTACTATATATTGCTGTTCTGTCACTGTCACTGGGTCAGGATCCTGGAATTTTCTCCCTAAGGGGCATTGTGGGTCAGCTACACACATGGTCTGCAGCGGACCAAGAAGGTAGCTCACCTTCTCAAGGGAGGCAACTAGGCATGGACAATACATTCACTCGCTGGTCAGCAGCACCCATGCCCCATCAGTGAATAAACCAAAAGATAACAGTCAAGTGCTAATAAAAACCTTACAATAAGCTTTCACATTGGCCTCTCGCCGAAGGGACTGCTGTTGGATGTATCTATCCAGCCTCATTCACTTGTCAAGGCCTTCGCCAAGTAGTCAGCTTTATTTTAACTTGTCGGTCAGCAGGTGTTTGGTTAACCAGCTTGTGACCGTAAGGATCCTAAACAAATTGAACCATGACAGCAGAGACCAACAGTATGAGGGGTCCATGGTGGAAATGGGCGAATGAGTCATTTGGCTGTAATTGGTGAGTGTGACCTGTGATAGCACAGCAGTGACACCATTTTCAGTAAAAGCACACATTTCAGTGGACAGGCAGCGCACAACACGACATGAAGGAAAACTACCTTGATCTGGTCATTTCTCCCCATTCCTCTGAAGGTGCTCCTAGAGTGGGACAGTAGCAAATGCCCCCACACTGCCTTTTCTTCACACTGACAGCAAATTGCATCAGCTGTTGAAATGTAGAGGCATCACAGTGGTACCTTGGTCTCTCTTTCTCTCTGCACTATGCCCAGGATAGTGATCAGATAACCTCACTATTAGATTCCCTGCTCCCACTCCCCAACCTCACCAAATCTAGAGATACTGAGGCCAAATATAACAGCCTTGTGCCAGAGTGATAGATCCAATCACTCTCCCTCTGGGCCCCCTTGTAGGAGCAATATGGTCCTCAAAGGAATATACCCCTTAACAAAAATTTTATGGCACCAGAATTCAACGTGGCAATTAACAAGACAATGGAGTAACATTGTTTACAGAAAGGAAGGATGCCGAGTGAAAACAGTGTTCCAGTACCATGAAGCTCTGTTTATTAGGACAAGTAATTAAAAACACATCTCCTCCTGGAATTCAAAGTCACTGAAATGCTGGAGATTAATCGAAATCCTGGTATGAATCATTACACTATTCAGCAATCTGAGAAATAATTAGGATTTGACATTTCAGCAGGAGCCCAGGAGAATCACTAACTCACTCACATGGTGCAACAGCCAAGTGTATCATGGAATCGATGGGCTGATTTATCAGCCTCTCAGAGGAATAAAAAGGAAGCAATGCCCATACAGCTTCTATTGATTATGTCCACACAAAGCCATCCTTTTCAGTTCACTCTTCCAAGGGAGAGGCTCACGAGAAACAAATACATGTTGTTGGGGGGTGGTAGGAAGGGTGGGAAACACTGGTGCAGGTGGAACATGGCCAGAGCTCAGCGGTGAGATGCTTAAACCCTGAACTGTGCCTGGCCTCCCTCCATGCCCTGCTACATTAGCAGGCACCTGAGGAAATCATAGGCAGCTTTCCCGGTGTTTTCTGCCTTTGTCAGTCTGAATATTGCATTTACAACAACAACCTACGACAATCACTGTCATAACGACAATCACTGTGGGCGGCACGGTGGCACAGTGGTTAGCACTGTTGCCTCACAGCACCAGAGACCCGGGTTCAATTCCCACCTCAGGCGACTGACTGTGCGGAGTTTGCACATTCTCCCCGTGTCTGCGTGGGTTTCCTCCCACAGTCCAAAGATGTGCAGGTCAGGTGAATTGGCCATGCTAAATTGCCAGTAGTGTTAGGTAAGGGGTAGATGTAGGGGTATGGGTGGGTTGCGCTTTGGCGGGTCGGTGTGGACTTGTTGGGCCGAAGAGCCTGTTTCCACACTGTAAGTAATCTAATCTAATCTAAAAACTGACCCAAGAGCCTTCAGGATTGGATAGTGGCATCACAACACAAAGTGGAAGTGATTGGCTAAGTCTTCGAGCTTTCATACCTGACAATCTCACACTAGGTGACTAACATTGATTTTATCCTCAGAGTTTAAAGTGTGCAGCATCGAATCCCGACAGTGTGGAAGCAGGCCATTCAGCCCATAGAGTGCACACTGACCATCCAAACAGCATCCCACCCAGGGTCATCCCCCATTAATCTTATGGCCTGTAATCCTACATTTCCCCTGGATAACCCACTCCAACCTGCATATCCCTGGACACTGGAGGGCAATTTAGCACAGCCAATTTGCCTAACCTGCACGTCTCTGGGCTCTGGGGGGGAAACCGGAGCACTCGGAGGAAACCCACGCAGAGACAGGGAGAATGTGTAAACTCCACACAGACAGTCGCTCGAGGGGGGAATTGAACTCAGAGTCCCTGGCGCAGCGAGGCAGCAGTGCTAACCACTGAGCCATTGTGCCAACCTGCGATAAATGTTGACACTGAAGCCACATGAGAATAACAACAAAAGGTGACCACAATCAATGGTTTATGGCAATAGCTCATGATGACTATGATTATTCAACTATGATTTGTGAGATACACAGAATTTTCATCAGGAATGAAATCTAAGCTGATGGGAATAAAACAGGTAAGTGGAGCTTGGGAATTATCAGATCAGACAAGATTTCATTGAATGGTTGAGAATACTCAATGGGCTGAATGCCTACTTCTTCTTCTACATCTTGTGGATCAATAGCTTGGTCAAAAAGGTCGGTTTTAAAGGACCTTCTGAAAGGAGGGAGAGTGTGTGTGCACCCACATGCGATAGAGAGAGTGTGCACGTGCGAGATCGGGGGGGGAGGGGAGAGTGAGTGAGAGAGTCATGTGTGCAAGAACGAGAAAGGTAATTGGTGGATGGCTTCCAAAACTAATGGCCTGGTGATCAAACAATAACGCGAAATAACTTGATCATTTCTTGGATGTTCGTTAGAGCTTGTTAGTGCAACTTACAAACTACAAGTACAGGTTCTGGATTAGTGGTGCTGGAAGAGCAGAGCAGTTCAGGCAGCATCCCAGGAGCAGCAGCTTGCTCAACTTTGGGGTTTTGACTTACCCACTGTCTAAATGCAACACTGGGACCGACTGAATGCTGAGCTGGGCTACAAATTCTGCATTCTGCCCTGTGCCAAGACTACTTCCTTTTTCCACACAGAATACAGATTCTCACAGCACAAAGACATGACCAGAGCTGTGACTTTCCTTTATAAACCACCCTCTACTAGCCCACTCTCCCAATACTGTTGACTATTCTTTTTCCTTAGTATGAGCTTTAGCGCCACTATGTGAGCCACAGGAGGTGGGGAGGGATATTTGATAGATCACGTAAGAAACAATCTAAATTGCAACAATAAATCCTATTCATTCATATAATTGCTTGGTTGCACAGAACAAACATTGCTAAAAACAAGACATGAAGTTGGAGTTTCTCATTTTGCACTCACCAGGATTCAATGCAAGAACACCAACTTTCGAAAGAAAGCAATGATTTATACAACATGTGAAGAAGATGCAGATTGATTGAACTATGATTGGCTCAGAGATGCAGCAGGAACAGTTAACACAGTCTTGACTCAGATTGGTCAGGGCGCTGCCATTAGGATGCAGCAGTGATCCACTGTCCTTTTATTCAGTGATAAAGGTACAATCTGTGGACATATTCATTTTGCCTGTAAAGTACAGGGCCCTGTGCATAAATCAATGTAGCTTTTAGCACGCCCAATTTACACTGTGCAATCTTAAATTGATTTCCGTCTAATTCTTAGTGCAGTTAGGGTTATTTGGTGAATGTTATCCAATTGCAGATTACAGGTCCAGGAGTGTACGCTGAGGGATACACCAAAGCCTGGGGCAACTGCCACTAAGGTGCGCTGGGGAAAGGCCACTGTCTAAGGTTGTTCTGTCAAAGTTAAATGGGGTTCTGTTCAGTTATCAGACACACTCGATGCCCCAAACCTACGTAAATATAGTCTTACATGAGTAACAGTTACCTTTGGCTTGTTTGCTGGTTAGAGTCAAACTCTGTTGCTTGTTTGTTTCTGCAAAAGCTACTGCACAGAAATGAACTGCTTTAGTGACTATATATATAAAGATATTTTTATGAATAAAGTATATTTTTGAAATTAAAAAAGCTGTAATGTTGGATAGGATATTCTGGTTTAGCAAGTGCCCGTTAGTTCGGTATAGTTGGCATGTGTCTGCTGCAGATAGCGAAAGAGATGAGGGGCTTGGTACATAGTCTGCCAGTCATTAACTAGGACCGTCAATAGTTCTGGCTTTATCTTCATGCCAATCAACAGCACCATCTTTCAATGCTGTTTACATTCTTGCTTTCTCAGTGAAGTTGGTTTCTTGTATTCTTCAGTGTAATTAAGATAAAAAAAGCTTTGAATTTCATTTCTGTAATTGTTCAGAAAGAAATGTAGGCAATACAGGTACACAGTAGTGGACAATATCCAGCAACCTGGCCAGACCCACAGCTAGATCACAGCCACAGCAAAAGGCAGGATGGTCACACACTTTAAACTCTGTGGTAGGCAAAGTAATGGAAAGGGTACTGAGGGATAGGATTTACGAGTATCTGGAAAGACACTGCTTGATTAGGGACAGCCAGCACGGATTTGTGAAGGGTAGGTCTTGCCTTACAAGTCTTATTGAATTCTTCGAGGAGGTGACCAAGCATGTGGATGAGGGTAGAGCAGTGGATGTAGTGTACATGGATTTTAGTAAGGCATTTGATAAGGTTCCCCATGGTAGGCTTATGCGGAAAGTCAGGAGGCATGGGATAGAGGGAAATTTGGCCAATTGGATAGAAAACTGGCTAACCGGTCAAAGGCAGAGAGTGGTGGTAGATGGTAAATATTCAGCCTGGAGCCCAGTTACAAGTGGAGTTCCGCAGGGTTCAGTTCTGGGTCCTCTGCTGTTTGTAATTTTTATTAATGACTTAGATGAGGGAGTCGAAGGGTGGGTCAGTAAATTTGCAGATGATACGAAGATAGGTGGAGTTGTGGACAGTGAGGAGGGCTGTTGGCGGATGCAGAGGGACTTAGATATGATGCAGAGCTGGGCTGAGGAGTGGCAGATGGAGTTCAACCCTGCCAAGTGTGAGGTTGTCCATTTCGGAAGAACAAATAAGAATGCGGAATACAGGGTTAATGGTAGGGTTCTTAGTCAGGTGCAGGAACAGAGGGATCTTGAGGTCTATGTACATAGATCTTTGAAGGTTGCCACTCAGGTGGAAGAAGGCCTATGGAGTATTATCGTTCATTAGCAGAGGGATTGAATTCAAGAGTCGTGAGGTGATGTTGCAGCTGTACAGGACTTTGGTTAGGCCACAGTTGGAGTACTGTGTGCAGTTCTGGTCGCCTCACTTTAGGAAAGATGTGGAAGCTTTGGAGAGGGTGCAGAGAAGATTTACCAGGATGTTGCCTGGAATGGAGAGTAGGTCGTACGAGGATAGGTTGAGAGTTCTCGGCCTTTTCTTGTTGGAACGGCGAAGGATGAGGGGTGACTTGATAGAGGTTTATAAGATAATCAGGGGAATAGATAGAGTAGACAGTCAGAAACTTTTTCCCCGGGTACAACAGAGTGTTACAAGGGGACATAAATTTGAGGTGAAGGGTGGAAGGTATAGGGGAGATGTCAGGGGTGGGTTCTTTACCCAGAGAGTGGTGGGGGCATGGAATGCGCTGCCCGTGGGAGTGGTAGAGTCAGAATCATTGGCGACCTTTAAGCGGCATTTGGATAGGTACATGGATGGGTGCTTAATCTAGGTTAGAAGTTCGGCACAACATCTGTTCTGTGCTGTATTGTTCTATGTTCTATGAGTATAAAATCAATGTTAGTCACCTAGTGTGAGATTGTCAGGTATGAAAGCTCGAAGACTTAGCCAATCACCTCCACTTTGGCTGGGGTTGTGATGCCACTATCCAAGTTGTCTGCATTCAAACTTATTTTTAAAACAGAACCACTCCTGCTCCCCTGCTGTAACTTTGCTGAATGTCCTGCAGGAACAGCGTGTTAAGGGCGGCACAGTAGCACAGTGGTTAGCACTGCTGCCTCACAGCGCCAGAGACCCGGGTTCAATTCCCGCCTCAGGCGACTGTGTGGAATTTGCACATTCTCCCCGTGTCTGCGTGGGTTTCCTCCGGGTGCTCCGGTTTCCTCCCACATTCCAAAGATGTGCAGGTCAGGTGAATTGGCCATGCTAAATTGCCCGTAGTGTTAGGTAAGGGGTAGATGTAGATGTAGGGGTATGGGTGGGTTGCGCTTCAGCGGGGCGGTGTGGACTTGTTGGGCCGAAGGGCCTGTTTCCACACTGTAAGTAATCTAATCTAATCTAAAAGAAACGACATTTCCATTGTACCTGCAGCAAAATCCTTCAAATGGAGCAGGAACATGTTGGAAATAGCTTCTGGCCTGTAGATGCTGCTTTACCAGTGGTTGAAAGCAGAGAGTTACATTTTACAGCTATCCTCTGCTAGAGAACCATCTCCCTCACTCTCCACGTTAATTCTTTCTGCGATCATCTTAATGTTGGGCTACATTGCGAAACAATGCATCACTTTTTAACCCATTCTTGATCCTAAAGGTCTCGATCAGGGCACCTCTAAAGTCTGTTGAAAAATGACTCACCTTCACAAAACTGGATCCCTTTGTACCTGCAAAATGCACATTCTACTTTGACTTGTTCTGTAATGGAGTTCCCCAAATGTACAGAATTGCAGTCTAACTGAAGTATTAAATAAAAGCAGCATCAATTGCCTAGGTTTGCTATTCGTGCTGCCATCTTTATTGACCTGTGTTATTCCTCCCTCTATGCTTCTACTCAACTCAAGTATGGTGTAGCTCCTACACTGAACTGTGTCTGCTATCTGTCTGCCTGGCTTGTGAACAAAACTTAAACCCTTGAACAGTCTTTAATCACCATTGTCTATAGAGGGCCACCAGCAAGTTTCAATCTCACTCACTCAGTTCCCAAATTCAGGCCATTGATAAGTACATGGGACATGAGAGCAGCCTCAAAAGACAGTCCTATGGAACACCATTCATGTCTTTACGTTGAGAAACTTCCTTGCATTTCCAACCTTGTCTTCTGTCCCTCAATCTCTTTTCATTCACATAAATTTCCTTAGTTCTGCTGCCATTATGTGGGCTGCATCCCATTCACTAAATATGTACAGTACATGAGAGCTCTCCTTGCTCTGGGTCAGAAGAAGCAGAGTGAAGTCCCATTTCTACTGGAAATCTATCACATGTCCGTATTTACAGCACATTTCACAACCTCAGGATTGCCAAAGCTCTAGTATCCCTACCTTCATTTTTTTTTTGCGAAACTCCATATCACTTCATTCTCCACACTGTGACACAGAGTCCCAAAATAAAAGGAAAGCTGGTGCTGGGAAACAGGCGACAGTGAGGGCTGCAGATGCTGGAGATCAGAGTCAAGAGTGTGGTGCTGGGAAAGTACAGCCGGTCAGTCAACATCCGAGGAGCAGGAGAATCAAAGTTTCGGGCAAAAGCCCGTCATCAGGAACGAGCCTCAGGGCTGGAGAGATAAAATGATGCTGGAAAATCACAGCAGGTGTGGGGAGAAAGCAGAGTTCATGCTTCTGGTGCAGTGACCCTTCTGCAGAATAGAGTCTTTGGGATTCTTTACCCCAGTAGACTGTGCAATCTCAGTTATTAAATAAATCATTGGTTGCTAATTACTCAAGACATCGAGATAATGGGGTAGTGCTGGAATAGGAAGAGCTCAAGGGGATGAATGGACTACTCCTATGTTTGTATGCCAGAGATGCATACTTAATGCTGACCTTTCTACTAGTGTGTTAGATAGTTCTGCTTCGTATCTCTGAGTGACATACACATGGATGATGGATTTACTCAAATATTGCTCTCTGGGTCGCTAGTATCCTCATTTACCTTGACACTAAAGTAAGGGTCTCTCATTCTCTTCAATATTATAACACTCTTTACTCACTTTTAAACAGCACAAGTTGGTGAATACAGCTCTCTAATGTAATGTCTACATGCTTCCTCCCTACAGTCTGATCTTGTCTTCTGATTTCCTCTGCTGATCTCACAGCAACACCATCAGCTATATCATCGTTTGCACTTTCCACTAAACAGCAGGGCTGCCTTTCAGATGAGATGATCAATGTTAGAACATCATCCTGTCCATCCTCTCAAGTGTCTGTAAAAAAAAAAATAATTCCATGGCACCGCTTAGAAGAGGAATTATTCCTGGCTTTCCCATTTATCCCTCAATCGACATTACAACACACAGATTATCTACTCATCACCAATCAATTATTTTTGGAAGTTGCTTTGCATAAATGATGTGCTGGCCGGCTTTCTGACCATGTGGGCCAGTGCAGTCGGGGCATGAGGAAGACGACAACATGGCGACTGACCAAGAATCAGCCTAGATAAATGCTTCAGTCCCTTAGCAACCAGCTCAAGGGAACTATGCCCCAGCAGAGATCAGCTGATCCAGTTAATAAGACTTTGGTACAGGCAAACACATCACTCACTGCTTTGCTGACTGAGATGGCCAGGAAAACCTAACTTTGTTCATCAGTCAGCAGGAGCCATTTTAACTTCTTTTGAACTGAATACACTATTTGCTAATTAATCAAAATGGGTGAATGCGCAAACATTTGTATGAGTGCATATATGTGCACATGCTCGTGTATGCGTGTGCATGTGTGAGTGCACCTGTGAACACTCGTGAGTATGTGTGCACATGTGCACTCCTATGTATATGCTCATATGTGTGCGTGTTCATGTGTATGCACGTGTTTGTGTGTGCCTGTGTCCATGTGTGTGCATGTGTCCGTGTGTGTGTGTGTTGGTGTTCTTGTCCGTGTGTGTGCGTGTGCATGTATACGAGTGCGCGCCATGAGGAAGACAAAGCTGGGAATTGCTGTCAGTATTATGATGGTCCCATCACTGTACAGAGTGGAACTAACTGGTCAGCAATGGAGGGCCGCCTCACTCCAACAGGCTCCTTCACTCGTTCAGCTCATTTGGTTGAGAATTGCTGCACTGAAGGGCCAGAGAGTTTCTGCTGATGGTGAGCTAGCTCACTGCTGCTCCCAGACCGACCACACCAAATCAATCAGCATCAAGTCCGTACAGCATCCACGGTCTAGGGAGGTCTTGTGGTAGCGTCCTGCCTTTGGCTCCAGACTCACATCCCACCTCAGACCTCTGTGGCAATGGAAGGGGCATCACAAAGTGGATTGTCAGTTTGTAAATCCTTCCGATATGTCTGCATCAGGCAGTACGTGCCGGAGTGTTTCCTGGTCAGACAGAACCACATGGGAACTGTTGGCACAACAGGCCCCACTCACAGGCTCTGCGCATGAACAAGCGTCATCATTGTTCTGGGACACCTTGCAGAGTCAGCCAGGAGAAACCTCTTCTATGGGTACCTCCGAAGGAAGGAGATTCACAGTCAGTGGGGGCAGGGGTGCACAAACAGAGGGCTCACTGTGAAAACAGGCTGCGATGAAAAGAATCTCACGTGGAGCCAGGCTGCAAAGGGGAAAGAGAGACAGAAAGCAGGAGAGCAATGCAGGTGAAGAAAATGAGATAGAGAGGAAAAGGAAGACACAGAAATAAATAACAAAATGTGAGGGAGGAAGAAAGACATGGGGGAAAGGAAAGAAGCCAACAGGCACCAGAAGAGGTGCAGGCAGAAGCACTAACTGCGCCTCAGGCCTCCTGCTTGAAGTCCAGTTGGTTATAAATAATATTGACAAGAGGCTGGGGCAAGACTTTCATCCTGTTGTATTGACAGCAGCTGTAAGAGGCAGGCTCCTGAAAAACAGAAGGATTTCGACATGCACTGGCTAGAAAATGGATGACATCGGGGTGATTGAAGAAATTGATTTTCACAACACACACACGCGCAGGCAGCGATATGCAAACGGCAGCTCTGAAAGAACAACACATCAATTATGGGAATTAAAGGGCACCAAGCATATCGCACACTGACACTGATACATCATGCTTCTCAAACTGGGAAACCCACAATGTTTTCACAAACAAGCACCCAGCCGCTTGCAGTGGCAGCCTCACGCTCTGCTACTGCTGCAAGTCCCAGCCAGAATGAAAGCGGTCTTCACAACACATTCCACTTATTTATCAATCATTCTTATGTGGGAGCTTCTCCCAAAATCAAAATCCGGTGTCAGGGGGTTGGGGGCTACTGGACAAGACAGAGCCTGATTAAACTTCAAGCAGATGGAGTCATTGAGTCCCAGAGCACGGGAACAGACCTTTTGGTCTAACTCATCCAAGCTGACCAGCTTTTCCAATCCAGTCCCATTTGCCTGTGTTTGGCCTATATCCCTCAAACCTTTCCTAGTCATGCACCTATCCAAATGTCTTTTAAATGTAGTAACTGCACCTGCATTGACCACTTCCTCTGGCAGCTCATTCCACACGAGTCGAGAGTGTGTTGCTGGAAAATCACAGCAGGTGAGGCAGCATCCGAGGAGCAGCAGAATCGACGTTTCGGGCATCAGGCTGAAGGGCTTATGCTCAAAATGTCGATTCTCCTGCTCCTCTGACGCTGCCTGACCTGCTGTGCTTTTCCAGCACCACACTCTCGACTCTGATCTCCAGCATCTGCAGGCCTCACTGTCTCCATTCCACACAGGAACCACCCTCTGCGTGAAAAAGCTGCCCCTCGGGTCCCTTTTAAATCGCTCCCCTCTCAACTTTAAACCCATGACCTCTAGTTTTGAACCCCCCAGCCCTGGGTTTGTGCACAGCCTGGGAGGAAGGGACTAGCATTACTGGACGGAACAGAATAACTGGATGGAATAGACCTGCATTTGTATTGCGCCTGCTGTAACCAGAGAACATGCCAAAATGTTTTGTGCCCGATGGTCGTGTGAATGGAGCACTCGGTTTCCATTCCTGATTGAGCATTTCCGTCAGGGAAGTGTGAGGCCAGGGCAGGAATCCGCTTGGATATTTCCCCACCATTGCAAAACCCATTGGGGTTTTCCCTCTTGGAGTGAAAACTGTCAGATTGCTGGAGCCGGTGCCTGGGTAAAATATCAGAGTGAGGAAATAAAGTGGGTTTCCTTCTCCCAACAGGGGAGGGGGCTTGTGACAGCACTCTGGGATCCAATTCTCACAAACGAGGGAGCTGCACTCTGGAGGGGAATCACATTTTGGGGAGGCATGGGCCCCTCGAGGCAGGAGTAATAGATATACCAGAGATAATGGGTGGGGAAGAAAACGATGGAAGATGCTTCCAGTAACGTGGTTTCTCCAGAGAGAGCCCAGCCACACAGACAAAGACTCCCCAGTGATGTTAGGTCCATGGCTCTGAGCTGAGGCTGCACAGAGCATCAACGGCCCTGCTGTACGGAGGGGACCAGCCAAGGGTCAGTGCGTGACCCTCACTCTCACCGACAGAAGGTAACAAACCAGAGCACACCCACGCAGACACGAGGGGAACATGCCAGGCACGGAGAACAAACTATCTCCATATAGAGAGACAGTCACAGACATGTGCAGCACAGAAACAGACCCTTCAGTCCAACCCGTCCATGCTGACCAGATATCCAAACCTAATCTCGTCCCATTTGCCAGCACTTGGCCCATATCCCTCTAAACCCTCACTATTCATATACCCATCCAGATTCCTTTTAAATGCTATAATTGTACCAGCCTCCACCACTTCCTCTGGCAACTCATTCCAGACATGTACCACCGTCTGTGTGAAAAAGTTGCCCCTTAGGTCCCTTTTATATCTTTCCCCTCTCACCCTAAACCCTCTTTGTTCTGGACTCCCCCACCCCAGGGAAAAGACTTTGCCTATTTATCCTATTCATACCCCTCATGATTTTATAAACCTCTATAAGGTCACCCCTCAGCCTCCGACACTCCAGGGAAAACAGCCCCAGCCTATTCAACCTTTCTCTATAGCTCAAACCGTCCAACCCTCCTTGTAAATCTTTGATGAACGCTTTCAAGTTTCACAACATCTTTCCGATGGGCGCAGAGGCTGGGATCGAACCTGGGGTCCTGGCGCTGTGAGGCAGTAGTGCTAACCACTGAGCCACCATGCCACCCTGTATTGACAGAGGAAGCATCTCCCTGCTCGGAATTGCTCAGTGCTGCCATTACTGGCGCAGTTGTCCACTGAATCAGGAGAGATAGAGAATGAGCTGCACTGTTAGATCACGGCAGTGGTCTGCCGGAAGAGAAGAACTTGTCTATGTCCCATTGCGTCAACATCAGTCAGCCTCACAGCGTCTGCATTGTGGCCCTTGCTCAATGAAAATCTATCGACCTGAGTTTGAGAAAGCTTTTGATTGGAGCAGTTTATGGAATAGCGCTCAGCAGGTACACATACTGATTCCCTGTCTCTTTAGTTTAATGTTCACGGTTGCCATGGAGATGTTAGATTGTTTAAGCTCTGCTGCCAATTTTGCCCCGAGCAGCTCTGCAAATTAGCAGGAGTGAATACTTTAATCTTAACTTTCCCAGTGTACAGGGAGGACGTGGGAGAGAGGAGAGGAGCCGGGAGGCAGAGACTCCGCTTAGAAACACCGGCCACATCGGGATGCTCCACTTCAGGGCACCAGATATCGGTCAGGGCTTTTAAACCCTTCCCTGACCGGCCGGCTCCTTCCCTGACTGGCCAGCTCTATCCCTGTGTGGCCAGCTCCTTCCCTGACCGGCCAGCTCCTTCCCTGGCCGGCTCCTTCCCTGGCCAGCTCCTTCCCTGTCCGTCCAGCTCCTTCCCTGACCGGCCGGCTCCTTCCCTGTCCGGCCAGCTCCATCCCTGTCCGGCCGGCTCCTTCCCTGGGTTGGATATCACAGCAGTGGTACAGACTGTGTCACCGGGACTCCCAGGCCAAAAGAGGAGCAATACCGAAATGGAAAGACGCAGGATGGGATTCAGGTTTCCACTGAGGACTTTGGCTGAGGCCACCCCTCAGGGAGTGCTCTGATCTGGTGAGCCTGGAAACCCTGACAGCATGGTAGTGGGGAATGAGGTGGGTTATTTCCTCATCGCTTTCGAAAGCCCTCCATCAGATCACCCTCGCACTCACTCTCACGGCCAGGGGAGTGGGGTCTAACAGCAGGCCTTATCCCCTTTAGCAAAACTCAGAGCTCCACCTCATTCCCCCCCCAGCCACCCCCCATCCCAGAAGCAGCAGAAAATGAGGAGAATCCTTCAGGGAACCTCCAAGACCTGAAAGAAGCTGGAATGCTCATGGACAACTGCAGGGGATAGGCTGACATTAGCCCCAGCCATTTTGGATGCCGTTTTCATTTGCGTTTGGACGTTTTCCATTTCTGAGGAATGTCTGGGGGCAGCTACACACCACAACAGGGAAACAACAGCCTGGTTAACCTGTGGTGACATCAGGCCCTCAGTGCAAATGACACACAGGTCAGGTACAGAGGAAAAAGCAAAAAGAGAGAGTGTGAGTGAGAGAGGGAGAGAAAAAGAGAGTGTAAAAGTGGGAGATTGAGTGTGAGAGAGAGATAGAAGAGTGAGGGAGAGAGAGAGAGAGAGAGAGAGAATGAGGGAAAGGGAGAGAAAAGGAGAGAGTGAGTGTAAAAGAGATTGTGGGTATGAGAGAGAGAAAGAGACCAAGGGAGAGACAGAGGGGGGGAGAGAGAGAGAGAGAGAGAGTCAGGCAGAGAGAGAATAAGAGAGAGGAGGAGGGACAGAGAGAAGGACGGGGAGATAGAGAGAGAGAATGAGGGAGTGGGAGAGGGAGAAAGAGAAAATGAAAGTGAGGGAAGGAGGGGGTGAGTGAGGGTGAGCGAGTGAGAAGAGAGAAAGAAAATGTATGAAGCTCAGCAAACATCAGTCCAGCTTTTGTTGCAGCATCCTCCAGCCCTCTGGACACAACACTGAGTTCAACACCTTTAAACAATTCCTTCTGCCTAGACCTATACCTTGCTGTATATTTTTCTTGTTTCACTGGGTCAGGCCTGACAGGTTTCTTACTTCACATCGCGTTCAGATGGCCTTCCTGTCTTGATTAGATACAAACATGTTTTTTTTCCTTAACTTTATCCATTGGCTATTTATTTTGCTGTTGCAAATGTGAAATATTTTGTCATTTGAATCCCTTGTCCTTTCACCCTGTCACAGAGACAGAGCCCCCTCCACTGCCTCAAAAAACTGCCATATTTCTGTCATCTTGCAGTTCTGACAAAATGTCACTCATGGTGGTTCTCTTCACAGATGCTGGGTATTTCCAGCACTTTCTGCTTTTATATAAAATACCACGCCCAACAGGGAGACTTTCGTTGCTGGTTTGGTTGTGAAGCTGGGCAGTGTGGAGCTGTGCACTTTGAAGGTGATGTCTACGGCCTTGGGAGAGTCACGTGAGAATAATTCAGGCATTTCCACATTTCTGAAACCCGCTTATCCCCAGAGTTGGCACCTCGCCAACACTGGTCACTCCGAGCACCAGGATCCCTAACGTCGTGCCATAATGCTGAACCTCCCTCTCAGAACCAAATTGTCAAATCAGAGGGAACAAGACCAAACATCAAAACATCCCAGAGCAGCCACCCTGTCCAGAAACCAGACACAAACTCGGTTCAACCAGCGTACTCAACTACACCCGCCCGCGACTCCCCCCCCTCCACCTCACCCCCAACCCACACACACACACCCTGACCTCGGACTGTACCTGCCACATGATGCTGGAGCTCTTCAGGTCGAACGTCACAATCATCTGCAACAGAACAGACCCACCATTAATAATGTGTTGCAGAAAATAAAACACACAGACACATGTGAGGAGACATTGTTCAGAGTGCCAAACATACTTTGCATAGCAAATCTATTACCTGATACAGCTGTACAGCACACAGACAGACCAAGTAACCAGTTCGAGCCAGTGACAGACCAGGTTCAATTCCCAGTCCATCCTTGGTTAGCTCATCGTGTCCCATGTGTTGGTTACAAAGCTTAATCCTTCAGGTATCGAGTGATGTCGGAAAACACTTTAAGGGTGAGATATATTCTGACAGTCCTTTTGGGGTATTGCTTTGTTCTGCGATAGTCACATTTATTGCCCAGGTATCCCTCAAGCCCAGGAATATGTAAATTCTTCACCCGATCTCTTTAGTGACCTGGGCACTTCCACCGTTGCCTTGACATCCTGCTTCGTGACCTCTCTGCGCACGAGGGGACCCTGACTTTGTCGGCGCACTGAGCTCCAAGTTTATATGGAGCTCCACAGCAGTTACTGGCTGGCCCCTAATCACCCCCACCTCCAGTTTATATCATCTTCCTGAAACCAGCTCCCTTTCCCTGATCACTGAGTGGATGTACAATACCCTTAGCAGCTGGGAGAGGAATTTGCTCACACGATGGGGAGCTGCTGCCTCAGGAAGACCTGAGGCAGCAGGTTGAGGGCGTGGTGTGACTCTCCTGCCCCTCTCCAACAAGGAACGGAAAGCCAGTGAAACAGCAGAGATTAGCAAAGTGAGGATTAAAAGGGGAGGCTCATTGATAGACAAACCAAGAGTTAGTGCTGGTTGAAACTAACAGGCCAAAGCCAGAGTGTTCAATAGTCACTGACTGCAGATGGAGGTCTACCTATTTTAAACATTCCACACTATGGCTGTGTGAGCACGAGAGTGAGAAATATAACACACTGCTTCTCCAACTCCAGTCTAACCCACGCCCTTTGCTGCATCTCCCTCATATACCCCACATACCTTGCTGGAGCTCTGATTTACCCAGCACTCCACACATGCTGTTGGCAGGAATCACTTTTTGTCCTAAATGATTAAATAAACAGCATTCAATATCAAATCAGCGCTGAATGAGGTGGATCTGCCCATCAGAGCCATACTGACCCGATGAAGGAGTTACAGACTCACTGTCATCACTTTTAGATTTCTCCATGTTTTGCTTCAAATGCTTCAAATATTGCTATATTTTATTGGCAGCATTTTCCTTCATAAAAGGAATCAGCATTCCCTGACTGCTTCTGATAAAATATTCCGAAACCCAACAAGCCCTTGTTTAAAAAAAGTATTCTTAATTTATGCTTTTTGCGTAGATCTTACATTGAAAACGTTTGTTGGTTTGGTGAGGTGGGGGATGAAACAGCAGGTAAAATCAGAGTCTCGTTTACCACAGGAGATCAAGGTAAAAAGCCAAAAATCAGAGAGACACACTGGATATTTTACCCTCGTGAGGTGAGGCAGGTGAGCTTCAAGGAGAGGTACTGATGACCAAATTCAGCTTCTATATGACATGAAATTGTTTTTAACCAAAGTAGGGCTCTGTAGGGGTAGGCCTTCAGCACCGCTAGATTATAAAAGGAGAGGAAAAACTACTGTCTCCTGTTTGCTGCCCTGCCACATCGATGGAAGAGCACATCAGGTGAGGTCGAGACTGTGGTGCTCTCTGTTGTCAAATAGTCCAGCCTTCACTCATGGCTGAGGATGACCAAGACGCTTCACTGCCTTCAGGAGACCACAGAGAGAAACAGGAAGGGGTGAGTGCTCAAATGCTGGAACAAAGTCAGACAAAGCACCCTACCTGACGGACCTGAGCATCCCTGGTCTCTCACTGCCAGTCTCCCACATGCCCTGTGCTCTGTGGAACAGTTAGGTCCTCCTACCTTACGAACTCAATTGTAGACAAAGTCATCCATTTCCAAAATTGGTAAAAACAAGAATTTTACGGCTCAATTTTTTTTCCCCAAATTAATAAGTATTTTCACTTAAATAGGAGTTTGCACTGATGTCCAACAACTTGGCTGTGAGGTATTTCTTTCGGTCTTGAGAGGATTCCAGAGTGGTCTCCCAGCCTAGAGAGTCTTAAGGTGGAGCCCAGTGCAGTTTGGAGTCAAGGTCCGGCACACACTAGAGGCTAGGTGTCAGTGTGGCCTGCTATTCTGAACTTTTTCCTTTCTTTATTCTAATTCTTTTTTCCCTAATAATCTTTACCTCGGCATCTTTGTGCCTAAAACTTTTCACTGTACTCATTTGAGTACACCTGACAATAAAGCTAATTCCAATTTCTGTCAATGCATGATGAAGAAGTCTGTGGCTCTCTAAGCTGCCCCTCCACTAAAGGAACATGAAAATGAGACAAGATTGTTTCTTGAAACATGGCTGTCATTTACGAAGGGATGACCTAACAGAGATCACAGACTCATCTAGTCTGTGCTGAGCTGCCACCAGACTATGTACTCCCTCAGGCTCAGTTTCAAATCTCTGGATAGGCCTCGTTGCTATGACAAAGGTCAGCGCAGAAAACCCTTCACCACCCCTTCAGAAAGAGAGAGAAAGGAGAGAATAAAAACAGAGAGACGGTGGTCGATTACACCCAGTTATTACAAAATTAAATTAGAAGTAAAATCATAGCTGAACAACGTAAATCCCTGCACAGCCCGATGTGGTTCAAAAACTTGGGTTGCCTGTAAGAATAATGTAACCTTCTGGTGTATAGAAGTTCTGCCACTCCCAGCAGCACTACTGGGGCCTTATTTACTTTGTTGTTTTATTCTGACCTTAGACTACCCTCAACAGCAAAGTAAAAGCTTTACGGCAGTTTCCAAAATGTCGGAGCACCTCTGGCAGCATATCTGAACAAGACCATTAAAACATGAGAAAACAGAATGTCAACCACAGTGGGCTCCTTAGCCAGCACTGCCTTCCAGGGGTATTGGAGGTGGATGGGGTACACATTACTGTCCCCTCCTGCTTCCTCTAGGCCCGGATGAGGAACACGTGTGTAAGAACCAAATGAAGAAGCACCCTATCCCTCACTTTCCATTCTCCACATAGCTACATCCTTTCATGAATATTTATCAACCATTTCTCCCCTCAATTGCTGCCAAAATAGTGTCCTGCAGCATAGAGACAGGCCCTTTGGCCCACCATGTCTATGCCAAACAACAATCACCAAGCTACACTAATCCCATTTACCTGCACTTGGTCCATACTATGCCCTGCAACATTAAATGCTCATTCCAATGCTTCATAAATGTTGTGACAGTACCTGTCTCCACCACCCTCTCAGGCAACACGTTCCCTATTTCTAACATGCTCTGGGTGAAAAAAGAAGTTCCCTCAGATCTCCCCTAAAGCACTTATTCCTCACCTGAAGCTCTGGTCTTAGACATGTCTGCCATGGGGAAAAGATTCTCATGAAGTCCAAATGCTTATGAGGCTAGAGGATTTGCAGCATTGTAAAAAGTAACCACACAGTGTGGGCTATATATCAGTGAGGGGTATGTATGAACATGCCAACTCACTACACTGTATGAGTGACTGCTCATGAAGTTTACTGCCATCATTGTCTGTGAGTGTAGCAAACTACAGGGCATTTACTCTTAGGTGATAAAGGAAAACTACTTCCTGTCTCAACAGAAGACACCCTTCAAGATAGCAAGATATAGTTTACTGCATATTAGTGACTTGTTACAGATTACATTGGTGCAACAGACATCACATAAGCTGGGCACTGTCCTTTATTCAATTGCACAACATTTAATGAGTTCTGGGCCACCTCAAACCACTTCCAGACAAGCTGAGCTCTCGGGGAAGTGGAGTTACCAAGACCATCCAGGCTGCAGCTGTGGTGCAGCCCAAACAATGACTCACATTAGCAACGAGTGTCCTCTGACAGAACCCACAAAGGAGGCTTTAAAAAGCTGATCTAGCCACTGAAAAGGCTATCACTTGGCTTTGTGACGATGCACGCACTGAATAATAAAACGTATGATTCAACTCAAATTTGGTCCATTCATTGCAGGTGTATTGTTTGTACATTTTTAAAAAAATAACGTTTATGGTAATAAATCAAGAATGACAGAATGGGGTGGCACAGTGGCTCAATGGTTAGCACTGCTGCCTGAGATCTGGGTTCAGTTACACCCTCAGGTGACTGTCTGTGTGGAGATTGCACATTCTCCCCGTGTCTGCGTGGGTTTCCTCCGGGTGCTCCGGTTTCCTCCCACAGTCCAAAGATGTGCAGGTCAGGTGAATTGGCCATGCTAAATTGCCCACAGTGTTAGGTGTATTAGTCAGGAGTAAACATAGGGTAGGGATGGTTACTCTTCGGAGGCTCAGCGTGGATTTGTTGGGTTGAGGGAATCTAATCTAATAACTCCATCAGCAATGGCCTGCAGCTGCACAGAGACAGCAAACGACAGACAGACAGATGGAAATGTGCCTCAGGACTCCATACTCCCTCCCACTCTATTAATCAAACCCAACACCTCTCCTTGACACAGGGGACACTGACACTGGACTTGATGATGTGGTTTCTCCAGACTATCTGCTCCATTAGATTTCAAATGGTGTGTCTGAGATGAGGTGTAGTTGACAGGCTCACTATCCACAGTGGGGGGGGGGGGGGGGGGGGGAGGTCACTCTGCCCGTACACACTGCTGCCCACAACATCTGCCGGGCAGTAGGTGGGATCCAAAGAGATACAACAATGGCTCCTCAGCATTAGCAGCATCCTTGGAGTTACCTTTAACCAAAACCTGAATCGAGCGAGCCACATAAACACTGTGGCTCCAAAAGCAGGTCAGAAGCTAGAAATCCTGCAATGAATACCTCACCTCCTGACTCTTCAAAGTTGATCCAACATCTACAAAAATTTGGAATGTTTTACCACAGATAGAGAGAGCCTTGATGAGACCATACACATGGAGTCTTGGTCCATCTAATAAAGGATAGACTTGCCACAGAGGGAGTGCAGCGGAAGTTTACTCAGTTGATACCGGGAATGACAGGAGAAATTGGGTCAATTTTGGGCCTGTATTTACTAGAATTTAAAAAGGTGAGAGGAGATCGGATTGAAATGAATAAAATTCTAATGGGGCTGGATAGGGAAAGGGATGGTGTTTTCTGTGGTTAGGGAGTTTCCAACCAAGGGCCACCGTCTCAGGAATAGGAATGGAACATTAAGGCCTGAGATGAGGAAACATTTCTTCACTCAAAGACGAGTGAACCTGTGGAACTTTATACCTCAAAAGGCTGCAGAGGCCAAATCATCAAATATAGTCAACAAAGAAATACATACATTTTTAAGATTTTAAAGCCATCCAGGACCACGGGGAGAAAGTAGAACTATGGTATTGAGATGAATGATCAGCCATGATTGTACTGTATAGTGCATGGGCTCAAGGGGTTCAATGGCCTACCCTCTCAGTTCTAGTTTCTGTTTTCATGTTGCTATGTTGGGAGTGTGATGGAATACACCCCATTTGCCTGGATGAGGGCAGCTCCAACCACAATCGTAAATCTTCGCACCAACTAGGGCATCATGGCACCACATCCACAAACATTCACTCCAAACATTCACATCACTGACACTCAGTAGCAGCAGCGTAATTCATCCAGAAAACATTGCAGAAATGCATCAAGCTTCCTTTGACAGCACCTTCCAAATCTACAATCCCCACGTCACAAATCATTAGTCAGACCACATTTGGAGGATTGTGTTCAGTTCTGGGCACCCGATTCAAGGAAGAATGTTAAAGCTCTCAAGAAAGTATAAGGGAGATTTACTACAATGATACCAGGAATGAGGGATTTTAGATACTAGGAAAGATTAGAGGTAAATAAATCGGGCCTATTCTCTTTGGAACAGAGAAGAATAAGAGGTGACCTTTTCAAGGTGGTCAAAATTGTGAACAATTTTGACAGAGTAAAGGAGGATATTGGGTTTCCGTGAGGTGGTATGCCATTAACTAGGAGCTATAATTTCAAAATTACCAGCAAGAAAGCTCGGAGTGAGATGAGCAGAGACTTCTCTATTCAGAGACCTACTAGCATTTGGAACGGGCTGCCGGGGAGTATGCTGGAGGAGGATTCCATCGGAGGTTCCAAAAGCAAGCTGGATGTAGATTTGAAAAGAATGAAGTTAGGGGGCAGTGGAGACGGGGCAGAAGAGAAGCACACCTGGGTAGCTCTTTAAGGAGTAGTACAGACACAGCAGGCTAAATGACCTTCTTCGGTCTGTAAAATTTTATAATTCTAATCTAGAAGGACAAGAGCAGCAGATACAAGGGAACACCACCACCTTCAAGTTCCTCTCCAAGCTACACGGTATCCTGACTTGTAAGTTTTTCACTGTTCATTCAGTTGTGGCTGGGTCCAACTCCTGGACTGACCTCCTCCCTAAGGGCATTGTGGGTCCACATACATCACAGGGGCTGCAGTGGTTCAAGAAGACAGCTTACCACCAAATTCTCAAGGACAACTAGGCCCAGGCAGCAATACCGCCATCCCATGAATGAATAAAGTAAACAAAATGCTCTGGTCACCATTCACTGGTCGAGGTGCATGGAGATTCATCTGGGGGAACCAAATTCAGTGGCCCCCAGCAGACAGACAGAAAATAGTAGTGCAGTGTTCAAGAGGGAAAAAAAAACATGGGTTTAACCAGTTCCATGTTGCTGCAGTTTGCAAACCATGTGGGCCCATCTCTATGGAAACCACCCAACATGTGAATCTCGGCCTGTCACAGCTGAGCAGTCCAATGATGGGAAAATGGGAAATGCATGAGGCTCAAACACCAAAGGGATGTGCCAGTAGTGTCAATGCAGAAAGGACAGAGCTATTAGAAATGCCATTTACTGGGGCTCAGATAGGAGCACTGGAAAGCTGAAGGGTCAACTGAACACAAAAGGATTGTTTTTGGTCTGTCACCCATCATTACTAACCTGTGATTTTTAGCTTACATTTTATCGCTGACCAGTACAAGTTAGCAAATGTAAGATACAAAACAAAAACATACCTTGAAGCAAGACAAGTTCTGTTTGGGGGGGGGGAACGAATTGGACAAGATTGAGACAAACAAAACAGAAACACTCCAACATTCTCTACGATGTACGTGGCCAACCATCTAAGAGAGGTCAAGATGGGCAAAGAAGGTGCCAGTCAGGAGACACTCACTTATTGTGCTGGTTGGCTCAATGCCAGTTCTGAGATTTGAACACAGAATGAAGGCTGATTCCAGTGCAGTACTGTGGCAGTGTTGCACTGTCAGAGGTGCCAACTTTATAACTAAACAACAAATAGCCTGATGGCGCTATGTCAAAGAAGGACAGGGTAGCGTCCTTGCTGACCCGGCCAAGACTTAGCCCTTGGCTAACATCGCCAAAACCAGGTCACCAACACATCGCAGTTTCTGCGATCTCACAGCACTCAAAATGGCTGCTGCATTTCATACTTGGTGATATATCATCCAACACCTGCTGTCAGATCCTCTGAGATGTCCTGAGGTCACCCAGAAATACATGGCTTTCACAAAAAGAGATAAACTTTAAATGCAACCCATTATATTCCTTCAAAAAAAAAGAGAAAGATTTAGGGGAAAAAAATCTTCAGTACTGCTTTAGCCAAGGGATTATAGACTGAAAAGTGAGAAGCAAGGAATTCTGTCTCCGAGTTATTTAACAAATGTCTCCCCCAACTCGCAGCAATCTGACCCAAGCCAGTTTCCCTCAGTAAGGGTAGCAGCCTGCCCCGTACAGTTAGCTTGCCATCAGTCAGGCACTGAACTAGCAAGCTGTCTTTCAGAGAGCTGCTCGGCTCCACTTTAGCAATTACCAGTCCCCCGTTGAGTTTTCCCATCTACTCAATAATGCATATGTCCTTGAATGGTACATTTTGTCAGTAATAGCCAGAAATTAGTCAAACATAGTTGGGAGAAAAGAAAATCATTCTCACTGTCATTTTCTCCTTCCAGCTATTAAACAGCCTGTGAGTAATGCAGCAGAGTTACAATGAGGTAGGTACATGCCTCTATTTCTGTTCTGCGTGGCCACAGGCATACATGTCAATTAAAATGTTTAATAAGGATAGTGAGAGTGCAGTTCAAGTTGACAGTAAGACTCCTTCCGCACTGCACTGCCCCATTAGAAACTCCCAGCTCAGGCATATCAAAGGCTGGGGATCATGCCAACACCCTCCATCAGAACCTCAGCTAGAATTCCAAGGGCTTGGAACAAGCTCTGTGGAAAGCCTTCCTGATGGGGCTCCCTCTCCAGTACCAATTTCTTTCAGGTCAAAGGGAGGAGCTAAGTCCCTTTCATGGCTGTGGGATCCCTTGTTGAGCCAAATAAGAGGAAAATGGGATGCGGCTGGGTCAAGCACTAACTTTGACCTAGATCCCCTACATGCTCAAGGGAAGCATTACCGCAAACGACCAGAGTCAAAACTGAGTGAGACCAGGAAGGGTGGACTATCAGTGCAGTGAAGCCCTGTCCTTCAAGATGGTACAACATACAGCCAGACACAGTTCCTTTTGAGGACCCAGCCTTTCAGCCTTTCCATCAGGTTTTGCATTTGTAAAAGTACACCAAAGGATTAGTGCCCTGACAAAATAATTGCATTGGTCTCAGACAAACACGAGGCTGGCTGGACTGTTCCTTACTCAATGTTTTAAGAGCAGGAAAAGGCCAATTGGCCAAACAATTTATGACTGACCTGAACACCATCTTGCTTTTGTTGAAAGCATCCCCTTCTCCTCCCTGTCAGTGTCTTCACAGCCTCTCAACCAGAAACACACAACTATTTCACTCATTCTCACTCGCTGATCGAGGAAGTGACCAGTTCTTTCACTCTTTATAGACTCAGATGTCAACTGCACTTACCCATTCATTCAGAGAATTATGAGAGTCACACGCACTAACTTTAATCCATTTGTTTCAATGAAAGCCTCGAAAACCTTTAATTCCTGATCAACGTTGAACTGACCTCAGTCAGGTGCCTGCTCCTTGGATGCTACCTGACCTGTTGTGCTTTTCCAGCACCACTCTAATCCAGAATCTGGTTTCTGGCATCTGCAGTCATTGTTTTTACCTTGATGGTGTGAAGTTACAACTGCCCTCAGTGCCATTAGGCTGGGATGGAGGGAGAGGTAGCCAGTGCTTCTGGCACCACTCTGTGTCTGGAACAAGTACATGCACAGATGTTGAATTAATCAAATGTGACGTCTCACATTGGGGAATAATTTACCCATGATGTAACATCTCATAGTTATCAAACTGGACCATAGCACATGATTGGAGGGTAAAAAGCTCTCACACTCCATCGTACTGAGGGGGTCACTTGAAGCATAGCATGCTTTTGAAAGAATGCTGCTCTGTTATAACCTATAAACTCAAAATGACCACAGACAACAGGTACCTGTGAAATGTAATATTTATACATTATTGTAGCTGGAACACACTGCCTTTTTTAAGCAATGATTCAAACAGAAAACCATGTTTAGTGTAAAAAGATATTTAATTTGAAGCTATTTGGGGCAGCATGGTGGCTCAGTGGTTAGCACTGCTGCCTCACAGTGCCAGGGAACCTGGGTTCAATACCCGCCTCGGGCAACTGTCTGTGTGGAGTTTGCACATTCTCCCTGTGTCTGCGTTGGTTTCCTCCGGGTGCTCCAGTTTCCTCCTACAGCCCAAAGATGTGCAGGTTAGGTGAATTGGCCATGCTAAATTGCCCATAGTGTTAGGTGCATTAGTCAGGGGTGAATGTAGGGGAATGGGTCTGGGTGGGTTGCTCTTCGGAGGGTCGGTGTGAATTTGTTGGGCTGAAGGGCCTGTTTCCACACTGGAGGTAATCTAATCTATGATTTTTAAGAGGGGTATTGGCAGAGGTTGGAGATACAGAGGGTCATCAATTGCCATCTCAATGTCACTGAATCACTCTGCCCCAGAACCACACTCTCTCTCGCTCTGCAAAAGATATAACCTCAGCATGTTTCCCCCAGTAGTATGTCTGAAGGTAGTGCTCCAGGTACATCCATGCCTGGTGTTACTTTTACAAGAAAGAACCCAGGATTCTTTGCCTCCCTACTTACAGTTTTGCATCTTAAATATTTCATGGTAGCATGCCGAAGAATCTTGAACATTTCATGCTGGCTTGTCAGAATGATCGAAGCGAGAGTGCAGTGATTTTGGATAATGCTGATTGCAGTTCCAATGCTCAAACATATTTCGGAGTTCAGGATATGTGAGGTCTCTCTTTTGAGAAAAATATTGTTTTCTTCATCATCATCATCCAGACATTCTCCCTCAAAAGGTATGGTTTATCTAATTCAGCAACATCTTAGAGGTGTACCACGCAGTTCCAATTGTTGGTCAACATCATTTTCTCCTACTTTGTGGAAGCCCACTTCCTTTGCTTGTTACATGGTTTCACCATGTATACATGATACATCACTGAACCCCTCAAAGGAATGGCCTGCATTAGGATGGGCTTTCTTCCACAAACCATTCATTAGGTGGGTCAATACCTCATCCCAGAAAGAATCAATCAACAAAGTCACGTCCAAAAATGTTGGAATTTCTCCAGAATTCCTGGACTGTAGGCTTGTCATTGCCTTCAGTCTCATGTATCAGATTGTGGAATATTTTCCTCAAACAACAGGCTTCAAGCAAGCAATGACACCAGTGTCCATTGGCTGCACAAAGCCACGTGACCCTTGGTGCTATAAAAAGCACTCTGATCATGGGATATAATGGTTCCAGATCCAGGTCGTGGGGCTCAGATAGATCTTGAGATTAGGATTATTTCCCTCAGCGTACTTTTTTGCTTCTGGTAGAAAATAATCCACTAATGCCTGATGGAAAGTCTGCTTTGCTATACAGGCCCTGCACTGAAAAGTTCATTTTCCAAGAAGCTGGGATTTTACAATGCTTCTCATTGTCCTCCTGCCTATGCACAAGTAATGGCTTACGTTTTATATCGCTATTGGAGTAGGCTTCCTACAAAGGAGAATCCTTTGAGGCCTTGAAGCCTTCTTGCTGCCAGAAGCATGTGTCCTAGAGGCACACGTTTCAAATGGAAGCCAGTTTCATCAACATTAAACACCTGGCTAGGATCAAACCCACCTTCCTCCGTGATTCTCTTAAGTTTATCCAGAAATGCTTCTGCAGATCCACGTCAGACTGGCTGACTCCCCCTGAATTTTAAATGTTATGAAAACTGTATAGTGTCTGAAACCTGTAAAACAGTCTGAGGGCAGCTTTGAATGGTTACTCTTTCACTGTATCTTCCTCTCCCATCTCCTTTCTCAGGAGCACAAAGCCTTCTCCAGAATGAGGAAGAAGCTGATCGGCGTGTTACTGTTATGGAGATCCTCGGTTCATAGCCCCAGTGATCATTCCACCTTATCCCCCCATGATAACATTTGCTTATTGTGCTATCCTAACCTCTCAATGCTTTAAAACACACTTTGCTTTCCATTCGATTCCATCAGTGTTCTTTACAATCATGCATTGCAGGAAGTTACAAACAATGTCCAATAATGACCACATGCTTATCTTTTAGATTACATTTTATCACTTCTAATTTAATATTTAGCTTAATACTGCAGTGCTTTCTCTTAGCACTACATTTGTTACGCCTTGGTGGAGGATTGCAATAATCGATGATGACAAGCACTCAATAATGAACAACATGAAGAGAACACAATGTGACTCAGAACTGTGGGACAGGATGCTGGGAGCAGGCATGAAAATGGCAGCACAATCGCAAATTGCGAGCTGAAAACAAGGCAATGACGTAAGTGTGGAGAAGCTTTCTGTTTGGTTCCTCAAAACGTTAGCAATGTGCGTGCAAAACTCACAATATCGAGTATTGGTTGGATTCTTCAATATGACATTACTCAGGTCGCAGTTTTTTACGTTACAAGAGATAATATAAACAAAGCCAGGATACACTGCTGGAGGTGAAACCCACAACACCAGCAGCAGCAGAGGGTCACATGGGTAAATATTTGGTTGCATGGAGGATAGAGTCAGCCATCAGGAGATGGGAAGAAAGCGAGGGGAAAATTATAGTAATAGGGAAAACTTTACAACAGCTCGTTCAGACAGGATGTGATGATACCATTGAGAGATACATCAGTCAGCACCATATCTTTTAATCCAGAACCAAACCAGGTAGTTAATCCTCTCAGAGCTTCAACCAACTCTGATTGAAGTTGGAGTAATGGACCAGGATCATAACTAAACACACTGACACAGATAAACAGTGCTTAAAGCTCATTACAGGCTGATTTGCTTTCTCTGACAAATGATCTTTGAATAAAAGACTGTTGTTACAATTTTCACCAATTTGTGGTAAGTGTTTTCCATGGTTCAACACGACCAGTCACTCCTGTAAATGGACCATTTGCCCTGTCTGATCTGGAGAGTTTCCTTCATGTCTCGAATCCAGTGAAAACAATCAGGGCACCCAGAGCACATTACAAAGACCCTTTGTTTTGTCGCCCTGTGTGTTCCCCTGTCTTTATAAAAGACAGACCCAGAAGCATTCTAGCGAGGTGAGACATGATTAGAGACCAGTAACGCAGTTTAGGTTATATGAAGAAATGAATGCACTGAATTGATTATTCTAAAGAGATCCCATTCTATTTCTTACTGCTTTTTCCTTTAAAACACACAAAAACATAACAAAATGCCTGTAGAAACCCTGCTCTCAGGCTCCCCACCCCCTAACTTCATGCTGTACATGGTCACATTGAAGACTGGAATATTTAACCGATTCATACACGTGACTGAGAGAGAGAGAGAGACAGACAGACAGAGAAACAGAGAGAGGCAGAGAGAAAAAGGGGGGAGAGTGGGAGGAGGGGAAGGGGGAGGGGGGGGGAATAGGGTGGAGAGAGAGGTGGAGGTCGAGGGGGACAGAGAGGGAGAGAGGTGTAAGAGAAGGGGACGGGGGGAAGAGAGGGAGAGAAGAGAGAGAAGGGAGAAAGAGAGACAGACAGACAGAGATAGAGAGAGAGAGAGAGATCCATGTGTTCTGGAGTGTTCTATCTGGTTGTCCGTGAGATGTTAATGTCCGAAATGTGAGGAGGACTAACCCTTCCCTTTTAACTGATACATTTATATTATAGAGCTGCATCCATCAGGTAATCACAACAGGTTTAGTGTCACTGATGCAGGCAGAGAGCACAGAAGCAACCAGCAATGCTTTAAGTTCAGATTCACTGCTTCATTTTCTGCCCCTTCCTATTTATTTCCTGAGTAAGGAGGGGCACATGCAGAGGGCATTGCCCAAAGGGGCTGGCATTTGTGGCTGCAGTCCCTGAGGTGGGGGTGATGTCTGCTCAGGTGGAGCCTGCAGCCAATGAGGCCCCTTCCCCCTCTCTAATACTCAGTGTTCCCGTGGAAGGGGGGGGTGGGGGGGGGCTGCTCAGAGAGGGTAAAGCAGCACCAGATGTGGTTAATTCCTGACTGAGAGCCTGTGGAATGGAGTACAGGCGTTCAAATACTTGACTCCGTGATCTCCCACAGGGAGCTCGCCGTGTAATGTGCAGAGAATTATCACATGCCATGTCTCAACTTGCCCGACTCTCTACAAGGCCACAGTAATTAACTGTGAATCAAATTTACACCAACATTAATGCGACTTGAAGTAAGGGGACTGTGGGCGACAAAGCAGAACAAAGCCACGCAATTTTGAAACGGAACCGAACCTTACTTGGCTTCCCTTGCCAGGAGATGGAGAGGTAGGGACGAGGAGCTGGTGAGACATGCACAGAATTCCGATTCATCCCAACAAGGGCTTCACTCAGCTCTGTGCAATGGAGACAATTTCTGCCTGGCATGGCAGGTGCCACAATGGGTCCGCCTGCCAGCAAAGGATTTGATCCAACTCCTTCAGCACAACATGGAGCTTCCTGAGCTAAAGTTCAAATACGGAGGCTGCATTGAATTGGGCTGGAATGAGAGGGAAGTGAAGGACAGAGAAAGGAGGAGGAACAGAATGCAGGTATAGAGAGAGAAGAACAATTTACTTCCTCAATGGCCCGGCTGGCAAATCTAACCCCAGAGTGTGGAACTGACCCTGAATGATATGATTAGATTAGATTCTCTACAGTGTGGAAACAGGCCCTTCAGCCCAACAAGTCCACACGGCCCCTCCGAGGAGAAACCCATCCAAACCCATTCCCCTATATTTACCCCTGACTAATGCACCTAACACTGTGGGCAATTTAGCATGGCCAATTCACCTGACCTACACATCTTTGGACTGTGGGAGGAAACTGGAGCACCCGGAGGAAACCCACGCAGACACATGGAGAATGTGCAAACTCCACACAGACAGGTGGGAATCGAACCCAGGACCATAGTGCTGTGAGGCAGCAGTGCTAACCACTGAGCCAACGTGCCGCCCATGCAGAGCCAGACTCAGGGATTTTAGTGCTCTTGGCTGAGGGTTGTAAAATCAAAATCAGGCAAAATGTCTGGCACATTGCACTGGTGTCAGTAACATCATCAGGGACTGTGTCTCCATAACTACAGCTGTGACTGGTGCTACAACTCTGTATGTGACTGTAACTGCTGCGCTACACATGTATCTGCAATACTACTGGTCACCCTTCCTGTAAATGCAGTGGGGAATTTGTCTGGCAATGTAACTGCAGCTTCACCCATCACATCCTCCCTTTTTCCATTTCCCTCTGCCAAAGACAGCTTTTTCCCCTTTGGGGTTTCCTTCATACACATGCCGAGGTTGACTTTCTCAATGTGTGAACAATGTTGCTTCATTCCTCAGACAGCTACTGTCAAATGGAGCCCACCGTTTGAATCCTTGGACCCCAACTTTTCATTACCAGCACCATCAGAATCCGCATTCCTGACACCCTGCCTCACGCATCACCTCCTCAAAGCTTCCAAGGCTACAGCGTCAAAATATGCAGGAGGGTCTATTGGAGATGCTGCTGCTGTGGGCCTCTGGCTAGGGAGATGTCAAGGCTCCATCCAGGGTCATTGACTTTCAGAATGAAGCCACAGTCCAGATGCCTTCAGCTGGGTTGAAAGTTTAGACAATGTTTTTGAAGGGGTACAGGGAAATTGAAGAGCTTGTCTGTTACAGCTTCATCAGTGTGTAATTCTTTAGTTAATGCAAGGCAGAGAAAGGTGATTCTTTTTTAACTTGTGCAATGTATGGGAGTAATCGCTCATTAGCTGCCTGATGATGACTCTACCCACTGAATCTCTGAAACCAGCGTGACTGGTAATCTGCCTTTTATTACACTTGATGCTTCAGGCATTCAGTGTCAGTAACGGAGCTCCACCAACTCCATATCAGAGCCCTCAAGGAACACAACAGCATTTGCTCAAGTTTCAGTTCATTACAACAGTTCTCCCTCTTCCATCTCATTTATATTCCTTTCCTGTTCACTGATGGGCTGAACACACACACCCACTCTGAGCAGGTCCAACAACTTTAAGATGGTAAAGCTCCCACTGTACTCCCTTATTGAGAACTCCCAGGTAAGACACGGTGGCACAGCGGTTAGCACTGCTGCCTCACAGCACCCGGCATCCAGGTTCAATTCCAGCCTCGAGTGACTGTCTGTGTGGAGTTACACATTCTCCTCATGCCTGTGTGGTTTCCTCCCACAATACAAAGATGTGCAGGTTAGATGGATTGGCCATGGGAAATGCAGGGTTACAGGGTGGGTGGGATGCTCTTCAGAGGGTCAGTGTGGAGTTGATGGGCTGAATGGCCTGCTCCCACACTGTAGGGATTCTAAGTACAGCGGAGGCAACATGAATGAATAAGAGCTCCCGTGGTCCTCCTTTTAATTTACATATAAGTTATTTTCATGAACTAGAATTGGAGGAAAAATTTTAAGAGTGTTCAGATGATACAAATTTTCCTGTTGGACTGTACCCTCATTTACATATCATCGGTCATGAGGGCATGGACTTGGAAGAAACATCTTAATGCAACTGGGAGCCATCCGATCAATTTTTATTCCAACTTCCTGTCCACGGTTTCCCCATTCCTGAAAGTGGTAACTCCTACTGGGATGCAACCCATGTGTACCCCTACCCCTGCCACACCCACACCCACAGCACTCCCCTTGTGAGGCTGGACAGTGAAAACCTCTGCTCCATGGCTGGGTTGGCATCACAGACTAACACACAATTTTCACCAACATCTCCTTGCACTCTGCAACACTTCACAATAGGTTCCAGAAGAGTCAGCGCTGATACATTTTGATTAAAAAGACTTTGAGTGATGGTATCGAATATAAGATACTATTCTGAAGGGTGTGCAGAGGCACAGAGACTGGGATGCACAGATATATAAGTCATTAACAATGGCAGGATAGGTAGAGATAATAAACCATACAGTATCTTAGGCTTTATTATTGGGACAGTGGGTACTGGAGCAAGGAGGTTATGCTGAACTTATAGAAGACACTAGTTTGACCTCAGCTAGAGTACTGTGTCAGGTTTTGGTGCCACATATTAGGTGGGATGTGGATAGAGTGCAGTAACAGTCTACAATAGCCTCCTCCTACACTGTAACAATTCTGTTATTCACAGAATCGCTACAGTGTCAAATCAGGCCATTCGGCCCACCAAGCCCACACCAACCCTCTGAGCAGCATCCCACCCCGTATCACCCCTCCCACCTATCCCTGTAACCCACAGCTAACTCACCTAACCTACACATTCTTCAACACTATGGACAATTTAGCACAGCCACTCCACCTAACCTGCACATCTTTGGACTTTGGGAGGAAACAGGAGCATCTGGAGGAAACCCACGCAGACACGGGGAGAAAGTGCAAACTCCACACAGACTGTTGACAGAGAGTGGAATTGAACCCGGGACCCAGGCACTGTGAGGTAGCAGTGCTAACCACTGAGCCATTATGTTATTGAATGGATGAGTTGGACCGAAGGGTCTGTCATGCTGTACATCTCTCTAACCAAGAGGTTGGCGGGGGGGGGGGGATGTCATGGACGGTGCAATTAGTAATAGAGCCATTGCTGCCAATCGGGTACTGGCAACTCCATTGGTAATGGAGGCAGCAGGATACAGGTGTGCTGCAGGCAATGCTATACCACGTGCTGAGCAGTTATAGGTAGAAGGATGAGCCTTCTTACAAATTTTCCCCATCCAGGTTCCGTTTATATTTGGCAAACAGGGAAAAAGCTGAAAACTGGGACTTCTGAACTACATTTAGGAGTTTGCCGGAGCACTGGGACATTTAATTAAAACAATCGGGACCCTTCCTGGTGGTTCCCCATAACACCTTCCTGATCCA
The DNA here is from genome assembly GCF_047496795.1 of Chiloscyllium punctatum. Classification (NCBI taxonomy): domain Eukaryota; kingdom Metazoa; phylum Chordata; class Chondrichthyes; order Orectolobiformes; family Hemiscylliidae; genus Chiloscyllium; species Chiloscyllium punctatum. The sequence goes on from NC_092754.1 coordinate 29,194,926, forward strand.
ATACCTCCTGGAAGTGTGGGTGTGGGTGTCATTGAAGAGCTATCCGGGGTGATAGTTTGTGATGGGAAAGCAGTGAAGTAAGTACCACTGAGGCAACTGCTGGTTCATCTGTCAGTGCAAGGCCAATACCGGGTGTGCCAAGTTTTAAAATTGGAATTTTTATTAAATTTAATTATATCAAGGGATATACAGCCAAGGTAGGGAAACAGAGGTGAGTTACTGGTCAAGCATTGTCTCAGAGGTGTGAGAATCTACATGGCTTTCTGTTTTTACTGCATTTCTACATCTGTTCTGGCCTACTCCAGCTAATCCATGCCTTCACACTCATTCTACTAAATACATGTCCACTCCAAGCACTGCTTTGTCTAAAATGTTTAAAAATGTCACATGCACTACAGTTAGTCAATCAGATTCAAAGTCTGTGAGAAGATTTGTAGCTCGGGTGCTCGTTGTTGTGGTTCTGTTCGCCGAGCTGGGAATTTGTGTTGCAGACGTTTCGTCCCCTGTCTAGGTGACATCCTCAGTGCTTGGGAGCCTCCTGTGAAGCGCTTCTGTGATCTTTCCTCCGGCATTTATAGTGGGTTGTCTCTGCCGCTTCCGGGGAATTCCTAGAGGCATGGCACTCATCCACAGATTCAATCAATAAGCACATCAATCTGGACCCAATATACCGGCCACTGCAGCGGACAGCTGGAACTGACAACCGGAAGCAGCAGATTCAAACCACTACAAATGCCGGAGGAAACATCACAGAAGCGCTTCACAGGAGGCTCCCAAGCACTGAGGATGTCACCTAGACAGGGGACGAAACGTTTGCAACACAAATTCCCAGCTCGGTGAACAGAACCACAACAACGAGCACCCGAGCTACAAATCTTCTCCGAAACTTTGAACACCTACGGGCGAGAGACGCTAAGACAAGCCAGGAAATGGGAATCCTGTGCCAACCGCCTAAGCGCCACATACAAACAACTCCGGTAACACTACTATTATAGGACAAGCCAAACAGAGAACATCCAGGGAATTCCTAGAGGCATGGCACTCATCTACAGACTCTATCAACAAACACATCGACCTGGACCCAATATACCAGCCACTCATCATCAACGGTCCCTCGCAGATGAGGCTGACCCTACCACTCTCAGGGTGAGTCTGTAGGTAGCTGTACAGACAGATGCAGCTTCCACTGGCTCTGTTCCACATGGGGCAGAAGATGGACGTGGGAAGGGACTGGTGAGGCAGTGCACTGTTTGCACCTGGTTTCAATTTTTTGCATCTTTTTTCCCAGCAGATGGCAGGAGCTTGTGCAGGCAGCGTTGATGGTCCTGCTCCAGTGTGTCTGCTGTAGACTATCCTTTTCAAATAACCATCTCGTTCACTTTGGGAACCCTTGAATGAAAATGCCTCCATCAGGTTCTCAATCAGTGCAGACACAGTGCAAACTCCACACAGCCAACATCCAGCTGCAGTCATTCTGCAACTTCCTCACTCCTTTATACTCTCAGCTAACTCCATAACGGCTGATTCTCTCTGGATCTCTTATTGAGAAAGCAGAATACATTTTCATTCAGTGTCAATAGTCCTCAGTTGAGAGGCAGCCCTCTAAGTACAGGAGCTACGTACTATCCTGAGGGGTGGACCTGTTGGGAATCTTTGCCAACTGGGGAACTTTACCTTTTCCTAAGAGCAAACTGCTGATGTTACACCTATAGCTCTCACTGTCCCCCTGCCACCAAACCTTTCGGAGTTTTGGCTCAGCCACAGGCCATCTGTGAGATAGGAAGTGAATTGGAAATTAGATGCAATTTTGATGCTTTCCCCTCAACATCTGCTTCCGATTTGCAACTTAACTGAGATCCTAAAACAGTTCATTTGTGGAAGGCTAAGCTGGTGTAATTACTGAGCGTGGAGTTAAAATATTCATGTACTGAAGTGACACTGTGAGGCCACAAAATTACACGGGACTAGTTTCTAGCTTGTGTTCAGGGTTTTCAGTGCATTTGTTTAACTGCCAAAGAAAATTCTTGCAAAGTTTAAGTGCACAAGAGTTTCAGCTGCTGGCTTGGGTGAAGCAGTAAGTGAGATATCGAACAGTAAAAATTAATCTCTCATTATTCTTATGCATCTGAAAACTGGATTTGAATGAACGTGTGCCTGTTCCAAAGCCAGTTCAGTTTTCCATGCATTAATTTAAAATGGGCCCTGTCTTTGGCCACTATCCTGATACATGTCCTGCTGTGCTAGGGACTGCAGTCCATGTTTGATTAGATTAGATTAGATTAGATTACTTAGTGTGGAAACAGGCCCTTCGGCCCAACAAGTCCACACCGACCCTCCGAAGAGCAACCCACCCAGACCTATTCCCCTACGTTTACCCCTTCACCTAACACTACAGGCAATTTAGCATGGCCAACTCACCTAACCTGCACATTTTTGGACTGTGGGAGGAAACCGGAGCACCCGGAGGAAACCCACGCAGACACGGGGAGAATGGGCAAACTCCACACAGACAGTTGCTCGAGATGGGAACTGAACCCGGGTCTCTGGTGCTGTTAGGCAGCAGTGCTAACCACTGTGCCACCGTGCTGCCCATGTTGCCAATCCTCCAAGTCTGCCCGAGATTCTCTGAGAATTAAAAGGCTAATCTGCTGGACACCGCTGTGACCAACTTGGAAAAAGAATATCATTGGGTTGTTTAAAAGCAAAAGCATTTTTGTTGCTTTTTTCTTTGATCATTCTAATTTCTTGGCAGCAAAAAGAAAATTCAAGACTGGTGAAAAAGGTAATATTTAAGCAGGTTGGACTGTTGAAAGTCACATGAGGAATTGCCCAGAATTGGCAATTTAAGTGTGGCAGTAACAAGGCCAACAGGCTTTGTGCTTGGAACTGATGCTCAGATTTGGAAGACCATTCTCTCTCTCATTAATCACAAACGCCCAGTTCAATGCTCCATTAGCTTCCTGGTTGAGGCAAGCCAGGTTCTGAGACCCCAGAGAGCAGAGAAAGCTTGATGCAACACCATCTCCAATTTGCTGCATTTTGTGTAGAAAGAGGCTGGAATCAGCTTAGTCCCATGACTCCATGCTCACCTCAAGCACCCTCTGTCACCAGACTGAGGTCACAACTACAGGCAGACTCCCATTCAGGTTCCAAACCGCACATGACCCCCAACAATCTCTATCACTCCAGAATTAGTTTTGTTGCACTGACTTCCTATAGCACCACTAACAACAAAACAAACTACAAGTGAATAGTTTCCTTCCTCTGTTGTAGTTGGACATGGCTGGATGAAACTCGGAATGATCCATTTACAGCAGCGATATCGCCCCGTGCTGCTTTCTGATTTTCTCAAAAGCACTGCAGTCCTGAACATCATTTTAACCAAGATTACTTCATTAACTTGCACCGAGCAGCTTTGGCGCACAAGGCTCTGACCACTCTCAGTCCTGTGAGCTACTGGGCCTTGGATTCTCTGGTGGCAGGGCCAGTCCCTGCCTCTAATAATGAACAGTCCTGTATTTCTCAAGAGAAAGACGAGGGAACAGAAACAATTCCAACATTAAACAGCCAAAGAAAGAAAGAATCCATTCTTACAAAGTGCCTTCCATTACCTCAAGGACTTATAAAATGTTTTACAGCCAATGAAATGCATTTGAACTGGAGGTAAGCCATTGAAATGTTGTGCCAAACATTTATCTTAATCTAAGATCAACCTAACTTCCACATCCCTCAATTTACTGCCGTAAATGTGCTAGCCCTACAGTCGCTTAAATGTCCCTAATGTCTCTGACTCGACTACCACCACTGGCAATCCATTCCACGCACCCACCACTCTCTGAGTAAAGAACCTATCTCTGACATCTCCCCTAAACCTTCCTCCAATCACCTTAAAATTATGACCCTTTGTGACAGCCATTTCTGCTCTGGGGAAAAGTCTCTGGCTAACTAACTACTCTATCTATGCCGATCATTACCTTGTCCACCTCTATCAAGTCACCTCTCTCTTCTTTCTTCTCTCCAGTGTGAAAAGTCTCAGCTCACTCAATCTCTCTTCATAAGAAAAGCCCTCCAATCCAGGCAGCATCCTGGTAAATCTCCTCTGCACCCTGTCTAAAGCATCTACATCCTCCCTATAATGGTGTGACCAGAACTGGATACAATATTCCAAGGGTGGTCTAACCAGGGTTTTATAAGAGCTGCAGCAAAACCTCACAGCTCTTAAACCAAATCCCCTTGTTAATGAAAGCCAAAACACCATGCAGCTTCTTAACAACCCCATTAACTTGGGTGGCAACTTTGAGGGATCTATTTACAGGGACCCCAAGATCCCGCTGTCCTTCCATACTGCCAAGAATCCTGTCTTTAACCCTGTATTCAACATCCAAATTCGACCTTCCAAAATGAATCCCTTCACATTTGTCCAGGTTGAACTCCATCTCCAGTTCTCAGCTCCATTCTTCCAGCAGCAGCAGTGAGAGTGAGGACCAGGGGGCTGCCGGGAATACGGTAGCTAATCTGCATACGGCAATCCCCCACAAAAAGCAATGATATAGCAAGATCACCTCTTACTCACATTAGTCCAGTGATAAATATCAGCCTTCCCCCACAGCTGTTAATCAGTGTCGCAGAATCTTTTCCCTCAGTTTAACATCTCATCTGAGATGGCATCACGGTAATCGAGGTGACATGCCAGCCTTGGTTTCTGTTCTCAGATATCTGGGATTGGGATTTGAACCCACAATCGCTGACTCAGACACACTGCGCAACAAGACTGTGCCAAGGCTGACTTGTGAAAGAGGGCCACCAATTGAACACTGAAAATAAAGAGAGATGCAAATAGAGTCAAAGGAACAAGGTGAAGGGAACAGTAGGCCCCTATTCGAGATGAGTCAGAAGTCACATGACAAAAGGTCATAGTCCAACAGGTTTTATTTAAAATCACAGCACCACTCCTTTGTCACATGACGGCTTGTGATTTTAAATAGACGATAACCTGGTATCGTGTGACTTTGTCCACCACATTCCAACACCAGCATCTGCACATCATATTAGCAATGAACCAGTTCAACGAATCTTGTTAGTCAACAATTATTGCCTGCAGTTAACCACGTGCTGTGGGCTTGCACTTTGCTCTCCTGTAACGTTTCTCCTTGGGATCTTTTACATTGACAGAGAGAGGAGCCTGCCATTAATCAGTGTTTGTGAATTCAGTCCCCCTGGTCCCAGAGGTGAAAGATCTGTGGCTGGGTGTCCTCACTTATTGGACCTTCCATCTTTGGTGCAGAGTGATATATTTGAATCATTCCCCATGGCTCACCCTCAGCGTACTAGCCTCTGATCAGAAAGTGGCAGCCTCTTTACAAAGCGGGCCTACCAATGTTTATTAGCTTGTGCAAACAAGTGAACCTTCAGGGAGAGAACTGGGGAAAAAAAGAACTCTTTGCTGCAATCCGGATTCAAATTCCAACAAAAGCTTTGCTATTGATTATTGTTACATTAAATCCCAAGCAGCTAAGCAACAGAACGGTTAACCCAGGCTATTGAACAAGTTGTGGCCAAGTTACCAAAGAGCAAACATTGCAGAGAGAAAGTAAAACAGTAAGTGCAATACTGTAGCACCTTCACATCTCCCAAGGGTTCTCCAAGCCACTTCTGAATCAGTTCTGTACTTGAGAAATGAAAATATTGTTTTGCAGGCAAATGTGGCATCAAAGCCAGGTCCCGTAAGCTACACAGTGATTTGTTAAGGGCATTTGTATGTGCCATGTGTGTCCTTCTCAACCTTTTCCTTTGTCTGAGGTGTGCTGATCCTCAGGTTAAACCACCACCAGTCACCTCTCCCTCATGAGAGAGCAGCCCTATGGTCTGCGAAGACTAAGGCGACTTTGTGACATTATAGGAAGGGAGGGGGGGGGCAGGGGTTTGCTGGCACAGACAGAAGCCAGTTTAAGAACATAAGGAATAGGAGCAGGAGTAGGCCATCTGGCCCAGTGAGCCCGATCTGCCATTCAATAAGATCATGGCTGATCTCTTCATGGGCTCAGCTCCACATACCCACCCATTCACCAGAAGCCTTAATTCCTTTACTGTTCAAAGATCTTTGTCTTAAAAACATTCAATGAGGTAACCTCAACTGCTTCACTGGGCAGGGAATGCCACAGATTCAGAACGCTTTGGGTGAAGAAGTTTCTCCTTAACTCAATCCGAAATCTGCTCTCCCTTATTTTGAGGTAATGCCCTCAGTTCTCATTTGTCCAAATTCCAATGTGTATAGTTTTTGGCAAGGACATAAAGCAGGCTGATCAAGTTGTTCTGGCAGTCAAATCAGCAAAGAACATCCTCAAGGCTGAGAGAGATTTTGGCCTCATCAGGAATCAAGGAAATATGGGGAAAGGGGAGCAAGACTGATGATCAATTTAAGGGACTGAATGATCTATTCATACTCTTAGACGATTATGTAACAGAGCCATGCAAACCAGAAAGATGCCCAGATTGCGCCAGGGCCTAGATGAGTGATCTAATGGCAGTGGACATTAGTCGAGCTGGCCCGTGCACTGCTTGGACCAAGGCTTGCTGGGTCGGCCAATCATCAAAAGCTGGGACCTTAGCTGAAAGCTAAGACATGCGGATGTCAACAGAGGCTGAACGCAGGGGATGTTCACTGCTCACCCTTCAGACTCAGAAATGAAAACACTTGACTGAGGGCAATGTCTGTAGACAGTAACCTAGCAAGAAATTGCACTTTTTTTTTGGAAACGAGAGAATTGGAGCAGAAGCAAAATAAAATTGCCCAATCTTCAAAATGGACTGTTCAAAAGTTTCCCTTGTGCGCGCACCCAGAGCTGTGAGTCTGGTCTCCCTGGAGAGAAAGGTCCCTCTATCGCATAACATCTCACCACTGTTCTATTCATTTCAAGGAGTGAAAATAATTAACATTTTATGTTTCATACAAAGCACTGTGCTGTCAGTCAACTTTCCTCCTTCTTGGAGTAAGTTCAGAGTTGAATATTAAGGATGCACACCAGCTTATCAAAATACCTTGAATGATGAATGAGCCCTTTATGAAAGCCACATCGAAACCATTTGCAAACCCTTCACACATCACCAATATTAAAATGGGAAGTTATATTTCATTAGTTGCAATGCAGCGGAGTCATTAAAATTCATGCAGGAATTATGTACATAAGATGGCAATAAACCGCCATCATTTACTCCAGGGATTGACATACCCTCATGCAAGCAAAATAGCTTGGTTTGCCAAAGAAAACCTTTGTATTAACATCATCATAAATCAATGATGCAACATTTGGAAAAGAAAAGTTTTCAGATGGAAAATAAACATTTCTCCACAGGCTCAGTTCTGAAACCATTTCTTTTCTCCTGCATCTTTCTGCAGTAGGTCCCACACTAGAAGGGGATGAACATTCGTACTGCACCTTCCTGCATTCTCAAGATGTCCCCTAGGATTTTGGAACAGCTCAGTATTGTCAATGTGCTCAGTGTGTGGGTAACTGCAGCAGAAACGAACGCAGTTTCACAGAAGAGATTTCACTGGGGCCTTCCTCCTGCTTCAACACTGACTCCTGGTAGTTCTCTTGTGAAATGGTGATCATCCAGCACACTGTGGCCATTCTATATGTTCGAGCCTCAATCAGGGAGGGGGGCGAGGGCTATGTCCGCCTGATACTGCAGCATCATTCCCGTTTCACCTGCACAGAATCAATTCTTGAAGTGAATAACTGCAGTAAGAGCAACGTATGTCCCTGCTTTGAAACATGGTTATGTCTGTAATATTCTTCGTGTTGTTGTGCTACTAAAGAATATTCACAGAGGGTGCTGAGGTAAGGAAACCAGTAAATATTATTTCAGAAACATCTTTCTGTGGCTTAACCTTGCCACAGGAGAGGCAGATCACGTGACATTGCATCATTTCCTATCTTATTAGCATATTGCAGTCCAACTTATCCCCTGATACTGCATCATCCCCCAAACTTCCATTCTACCCAGTATATTACAATGCCTACTTTCCCACCCTCAGAACGGGTGACCATCTGCTCTCCTTGGCATTACATTTCTGGCCGGCCGATACATGCACTGTTTCCATCGATTCTAATCCTTTCCCACCTGAATGATTATCAATGGTCAGAGGCTACCTCTCCCACGTCAGGAACGTGGGATCCAATCCATTTCAGACTGATGGAGTGAGACGGAGGCATCTCTGCCTGTTACTAAGAAGGGCCCTGGGAAAAGGAGTTTGGATTTCTCTCAATCCAGCTCCTGGCAGGGACCCACAGCTCAAACCTGTCCCTAAGTGAGTAATTGGAAAGGCACTGAGTGACAGTAGGGATAAAGTGCTTGAATGGCATAGTAGATGCTGAGGTCCTTTTGAAGGACAGCAGCGAGAGCTCTCCTTGGTGAGCTGGTCAATATTTACCTCTTAGCCAACAAACAGTTTATGTGGTATTTCCTTCATTCCCATTTGAGAGCCATGGTGGCCAACAACTTGACTCCTTCAATGGGAGCTTCACTGATTGTGGAGTGTCCAGGGGGCATCATCAGGCTGTGAAAGGTCCCATAAAAATACATGCCTTTTCATTTTACCCAATTTCACTGCCAGTGCCTGCAATGGTGAGGGTTCTATTCCTGAGAACAGACAGAATACAGAACATAGAACAATACAGTACACAACAGGCTCTTCGGCCCTTGATGTTGTGCCGACCTGTGAACTAATCTAAGCCCATCCCCCTACACTATCCCATCATCATCCATGTGCTTATCCAAGGATTGGTTAAATGTCCCTAATGTGGCTGAGTTAATTACATTGGCAGGCAGGGCATTCCATGTCCTTACCACTCTCTGCGTAAAGAACCTGCCTCTGACATCTGTCTTAAATCCATCACCCTTCAATTTGCAACTATGGCCCCTCATACAAGCTAATATCGTCATCCTGGAAAACACTTTCATTGTCCACCCTACCTAATCTTCTGATCATCTTGTATGTCTCTAACAAATCCCCTCTTAGCCTTCTTCACTCCAATGAGAACAGAACCAAGTCTCTCAGCCTTTCCTCATAAGACCTTCTCTTCAGACCAGGCAACATCCTGGTAAATCTCCTCTGCACCTTTTCCAATGCTTCCACATCCTTCCTGTAATGGGGCGACCAGAACTGTACACAATATTCCAAGTGTGGCCACACTAGGGTGTTGTATAGTTGCAGCATGACATTACAGCTCCAGAACTCAATTCTTCTACCAATAAAACCTAACACACCATATGCCTTCTTAGCAGCACTATCAATCTGGGTGGCAACATTCATGGATCTATGAACATGGACTCCAAGATCCCTCTGCACATCCACACTACCAAGAATCTTTCCATTGACCTAGTACTCTGCCTTCCTGTTATTCTTCCCAAAGTAAATCACCTCATATTTATCTGCATTGAATGCCATTTGCCACCTCTCAGCCAAATTCTGCAGTTTATCCAAGTCCTCCTGTAACATTCTTCCACGCTGTCCACTACTCCACCGACTTTAGTGTCATCTGCAAACTTACTAACCCATCCACCTATGTCTGCGTCCAAATAATTTATAAAAATGACAAACAGCATTGGTCCCAAAGCAAATCCTTGTGGCACACCACTAGTAACCGAATTCCAGGCTGAATATTTTCCATTAACCACCTTCTTACAGAAAGCCAGTTCCTAATCCAAACTGCTAAATCACCCTCAATCCCATGCCTCTGCATTTTCTCCAACAGCCTACCATTTGGAACCTTATCAAAGGCTTTACTGAAGTCCATGTATACCACGTCAACTGCCCTACCCTCATCCACACGCTTGGTCACCTTCTCAGAAAGCTCAATGAGGTTTGAGAGACATGACCTGCCCTTGACAAACCCATGTTGACTATTTGCAATCAAATTGTTGCTTGCTAAATGATTATAAATCCTTTCTCTTATAATCATTTACAAAACTTTTCCTATGACAGATGCAAGGTTCACTGGTCGATAATGACCTGAGTCATCTCTACTGCCCTTCTGAACAAGGGCACAACATTTGCAATCCTCCAGTCCTCTGGTACTAAACCTGTCAACAATGATGCCTCAAAGATCAAGGCCAAAGGCTCCAACACCTCCTCCCTAGCTTCCCAGACAATCCTCTAATGAATCCCATCTGGCCCAGGGGACTTGTCTACTTTCACTCCTTCCAGAATTGATAACACCTCTTCCTTATGAACCTCGATCTTTCTTGTCTAATATCCCATATCTCAGTCTTCTCTTCTACAATATTCTCCTTTTCCTGAGTGAAAACAGATGTCCCTGAAAGCCAGCTGCTGAATTACTGCATTAGCCTGGCACATAAAGCCTGACTAGTAACAGTGTCACTTCCCCTCAGAATATTTTACACAGCTATTAAAGTAAAGTACAAGTGAGCAAAGCAATCGAAATGTCCCTGTCTGGCCAGGACCATCTGCATCACTGGCAACTCCAGTTAGCAGCCCCATTCCCTGAATCCTCATAATTTCATTTCAAGGTGTATGTGTGTGTGTGCTTTTAAATAAAGGGCTCACATCCCTTTAGAATACTCCCACTTTATGCCAACATTGTCAGCACATTCCAAATTAATGAATGTCTGGCGCTAGGGACATTGATGATAATCGTTCACAGGGAGGTTGTGATTTTCAGAGTGGATTAATTTCCCAACACTTTTTTTTAAAAGGTTTAAAATGAAACTAAAACATGAATGATGCCCTTTCCTTCCTCTCCTGACGGTACACATTCTTCCTGATTAGAATCCCAAGGCCATTGATTATCCTTCTGTTTCCCAACCCAAGTGGCCATTGAGGGACCTGCAGATATCCACATCGGGGATCCACAAGTGTTACCTTCCACTAGCTCACTGGATAAGAGCGGGAATCCCAGCTGCTATTGCTTTCTTTTCCCACTCCCTAGCCCCATGACAATGAGACTAAATGTAGCTTTATCAGAGATTGGATGCAGTACAAACCCAGGAGCTTTCCTACTTTGGGAGACTTGGTTCTCAGAGTTACATTTCTTATTGATTTTTATTTGCTGTGTGTCAGAAATAACAGCAGTGCACCAGACTGAGAGCCTTCTCATTTTGATGATATACATGTTGTGTTGCAAACTGTAACACAAAACAAGCCTCCTCCTTAGCTATCGGGCAAAGCCAATAAATAATCAAGAGAATTGATGCACAGCGTAAACATAGCGCAACTCCACACAGAATTGACCATCAATAATAACAAGGCAGAAGGAGACCACTTGTCCCAATATCTGGCCCCTTGCCAAAGCAAGTCTCACCTCCCTACACCCTCTTCATAGCTGTGTCCTTCAGTGCGTTGCCTGCTCCCAGACTGACAGAATTCAATCAGCACAATCAGGGAATCAGGAAATCAAAGAGGAAGCGGGAGTGAGACACCAGTGCTCAGTGATGGTGCCTAATCCACAAGTTCACAACTGTGAACCACTCTTGTCAAAGACCAGACGTCCCTCCTGAGGTTGGTCTTCAATCTGCACACAATCTCGAAAAAGCACACAAAAATTGAGAGGAGTGCAACAGGGCCCTTTCGCCACCTGGTAATAAATTAGAACTCAATCTTCAAAAAAACTGTCTCCTCAAAGGAGATGTTAGCAAACATGCAAAACAACCAGAAGAAACACGACAAGGGGGAAGATTTAGAGTCATAGAGACGTACAGCACGTTAATAGACCCTTCAGTCCAACCCGTCCATGCTGACCAGATTTCCCAACCTAATCTAGTCCCATCTGCCAGCACCAGGCCCATATTCCCTCCAAGCCCCTCCTATTCAGATAAATATCCAGATGCCTTTAAATGTTGCAATTGAGCTTCCCTCTGGCAGCTCATTCCATACACATACAGTACCACCCTCTGCGTGAAAAAGTTGCCCCTAAGGTCTCCTTTATATCTTTCCCCCTCACCCTAAACCTATGCCCTCTAGCTCTGGACTCACCCATGCCAGGGAAAAGACTTTTCTATTTATCCTATCCAAGCCCCTCATGATTTTATAAACCTCAATAAGATCACCCGACAGCCACCGATACTCCAGGGAAAACAGCCCCAGCCTTTTCAGCTTCTCCCTATAGCTCAAATCTTCCAAACCTTGTAGATATTTTCTGAATTCTTTCAAGTTTCACAACATCCTTCCAATTGGAAGGTGATCAGAATTGCACGCAATATTCCAACAGTGGCTTAACCAATGTCCTGTACAGCTGCAACATGACCTCCCAACTCCTGTACTCAATACTCTGACCAATAAAGCAAAGCATACCAAATGCCTTCTTCACTATCCTATCTACCTGTGACTCCACTTTCAAGGTCTCTTTGTTTAGCAACACTCCCTAGGACCTTACCATTAAGTGTATAAGTCCTGCTAAGATTTGCTTTCTCAAAATACAGCACCTTGCATTTATCTGAATTAAACTCCATCTGCCACTTCTCAGCCCATTGGCCCATCTGGTCAAGATCCTGTTGTAATCTGAGGTAACCTTCGCTGTCCACTACACCTCCAATTTTGGTGTCATCTGCAAACTAACTAACTCTACCTCTTATGCTCGCATCCAAATCATTTATGTAAATGACAAAAAGTAGAGGACCCAGCACCGATCCTTGTGGCACTCCACTGGTCACAGGCCTCCAGTCTGTAAAACAACCCTCCACCACCACCCTCTGTTTTCTACCTTTGAGCCAGTTCTGTATCCAAATGGCTAGTTCTCCCTGTATTCCATGAGATCTAACCTTGCTAACCAGTCTCCCATGGGGAACCTTGTCAAATGCCTTACTGAAGTCCATATAGATAACGTCCACTGCTCTGTCCTCATCAATCCTCTTTGTTACTTCTTCAAAAAGTTCAATCAAGTTTGTGATACATGATTTCCCACGCACAAAGCCATGTTGACTATCCCTAATCAGTCCTTGCCTTTCCAAATACACGTACATCCTCAACCTCAGGATTCCCTCCAACAACTTGCCCACCACCGACGTCAGGCTCACTGGTCTATAGCTCCCTGGTTAGTCCTTTCTAGATACAATATAACAGGATAAAGGGTTGGGGCTTTGAAGGATGGGTTTAGAGCTGACAGTATCCACATACACGAAAGGTTGTCGTCAGGTACACTGGGCTGCCACAAACTGGCAGTGTAGCCAAGAATCTGGTGTCATTTAAGGAACAAGTGCTGAAACAGATTTTTGAACAGCAAAGGAATTAAAGGTTATGGTGAGCAGGCAGGCAAATGGAGTTGGGTCCACAGAAAGATTAGCCATGGTCTTATTGAATGGCGGAGGAGGCTCGATGGGCCAGATGGCCAACTCCTTATGATGACAGGGAGATGATAGCATTGCTGCTCCAGGAGGAGATCAAATGGGCCAAGGGACCATCTAATAGCCCTCTTATAATCCAAGTATTAACTGCAACAATGTGGGAAAGATGTGAAGGTACTGGAGAAGATACAGGGGAGGAGTTTTCCCAGCAATGAGGGAATTTAGCCACAAGGTTGTGTTGGAGCAGCTGGAGCTGTTGCCCTCGGAGCTAAGGACATTAAGGGGAGACTGGGTATGTAAGATCATGAAAGGTTTAGACAGAGAAATGCTACCTGTAAATGCTATCATAAAGGTGAAGGGGCACGGGCTTTAGGTAAGAGACATGGTGGGGACCTTGCGAAAGGGTGGGGATACAATGAGAAACGTTCTTATGCAGATGGCAGTAACAGGATGGAACTCTCGTGGTGATGGAAGCAGTGACAATGAATGGTTTCAAAAGGAAACTGGATGGGCACTTGAAGGACTTAAACTTGCAGAGCTACGGGAACGGAACATGGGGAATGGGACTGACTGGGTGACAACAGAGGCCTAACATGGACTCAATTACCTCCTTTTCTGCTGTTCTGCCATTGACGTTATTCCTGTGAGGCAAAAAGGCACAAGATTCAAGGGTTCGAGTCCCGTAGAGAAAGAGATTGAAACTAAACGGAAACTAAAAGGAAGACAGACAACAAAATACGGGCTTAGGGAATTGAATGAAAATCATAAGCATGACAGAAGGTACAGTGAAGGGGTAAGAAGGGATTTAAAAAAGCAAATGTAATGGTGGCTAATAGATAAAGGCTTTTCTAAGGATATCAAGTATGAAAGCATATTTGAAGAGAGGCCTGCACCATTCAGGGATCAAAACAAACACAGGCTATGGGCAATGCAGGGGTGGCAGAGATATTAAATATATATTTGTTCAACACAAATGATGATGGAAGTGAGAATCTGGGTGTAGCAGAAAAAGGTATGGAGCACTGTTACAGACAGCTGCAGAAACAGGAATGGCTCTTCAAGGGTTAATCAGTCACCGCTCTCTGACAGGATAAAACCTTGACCATTCAAAAAAATTCAGAAAGTAGACAGCAGGACAATTAATTTCTGAATATTCTTTAGATATGCAAATTGTAGCATTGGGAGATTAACTAAAGTAATACTTACTTAAGGAGAAATGATAGCATTAAAAACTGGGCAACTCTAGGCCAGAGAGTACAGTGGGTGGCATGTATTTGAATTTGCGGAGATGTTTAACAAAGGGTTGCACAGGAGATGTGTCAGAGATAATTAGGAATATGCAGAAAGAGAAATGCTGGTCAACAAGACTTAAAGGTTCCAGGTCAATAGGTATTATTTGGGCTCCAGAGGTTTGGAAATGAGGTATCCAAGAGTTCAAAGGCTGATTCGGTGATATGTTTTTGGTTGTAGAAGTGTGATATCAAAATCTGGCAAAGGCATAAAATAAAAAGAGTTTGTTCAACCCCCAGAAAAAAAACTCATTAGGACAATGTAGGGAAGGTTCAGAGTGAGCATTTAAAGAAAGGAATGTTTTCATCAAATGAAACTAAAATACTGAAGATTGCAGATCATGTTTATTGGACGATTTACAGGACCAGCAAGATCACCACCATGCTGACAAAAGCTGAGCAGGAGCAGTACAGTCTCACATGAGCGGTTCATCTAACTCCTCAAAACAGCTTCAATATTCACCCGGCACAAATCAGGAATATGACAGGACGGATACTCAGCAATTTCCCAAATGGGTCAAGATGCAATAAAAGATTCAAGAAGCTCAACACTATTAACAGCAAGTTTGCTTGATTGACATCTCTAATCACTGGACTAGGTATCGATCCAGTCTACCACTGGTTTCAGTATACTCAACCCACAGGGTCCACAGCAGCTGCTCACCTCAATTAATTCGACAGAACCTTCCAAACCCATGACTCCTATCACCAGGAAGGTGAGGGGCAACATTTAATACAAATATTATTGCCTTTTTCTAAAGATACCCAGATCATCCTGACTTAGATGTGGACAGGCCTAGGTATCTCATTTAGACATCGTGTTGTTGCTTCACATTGTGTCAGTCACAATCCTGGAACTCTCTCCTCAGCACTGGTGTGGGTGGCAGCAGCAGCAATGGTTTAAGCTGCAGAGTTACCTTCTTGGAACAACGAGGCATGGGCAATAAGAATAATCTTGTCAGTATTGCCTACACCCATGAAGGAACAGAAATATCTAACATTTCAAATATTGAGTTCTGTTAAAGTGACTGCAGGAAGATAAAGTCATAAAAACAGCCAAGAAAAGTTTGGGTTATCAATTTCGGCATATTATACTTGTGTATTGACGTTGCACATTTAGATATAGATTTTATTGTCACCTGTTCTCGAGTACAGTGAAAAATGTATAACGTCGTCACTCAAAACGCTATCCTAGGTATCAAGGTACAAAAATAAACTGAGGTACAAAGTCGTAAGAGAAACAGAATTAAAATGTTAAGCATTACCTTCATAGAACAATGATGTGGAGGTGCCAGTATTGGACTGGGGTGGACAAAGTTAAAAATCACACAACACCAGGTTATAGTCCAACAGGTTTATTTGGAAGCAGTAGCTTTCAGAGTGCTGCTCCTTCATCAGGTAGCTGTGGAGCAGGATCATAGGACACAGAATGTATAGCAAAAGATCACTGTGTCCTACGATCCTGCCCCACGAGCTACCTGACGAAGGAGCAGCGCTTCCAAAGCTTATACTTCCAAATAAACCTGCTGGACTATAACCTGGTGTTGTGTGATTTTTAACTTTGTAGAATAAATAGAACATAATGAAATAAGGTAATAGTTAACATTAAAGCCTTTCTTAATTTAAACTGGGAAAATATAGGAGCAGGTTAAAAGTACAACAGTCTTTAATGAGTCCCCCACTTATCTCACACTCCAAGAGACCTCAGCTGCTTGTTCTCAGCACCGCTACTGAAGTAGGTATGGATTGGCACAGATGGAGCACAGAATGCTGGTTTGGCATCTTTTTAGGAAAAGACTACAGAAGGCAACTGAGGCTCCCTGACCACTAAACCACAATGCACATTTAATGGATGGACGAAGCTTGAAGAGAGAACAAGGCCTCTGTACAGACTGTTTGGACACAGACACTGCTCGGTGTAATATTGAGGGGAAATCAGATCAGGAAGAATGGAGGTTCTATTGTGTGGGGCATCTTTTCATGCCTGCTAAAAAGGCCAGACATTCCCAGCGGCGTTCCTGGATAAGGAGCAGCAGAGAAAGCAAGGACTGAAAGCCAGAGTAGTCTTTGATCGGAGTAGAAAAATAATGCATACTCTCTCTCCCCTAAAAAGCTGTTAACACTAGGGGAAGGGTCAATTCGTAGATCCTTATAGTGTGGAAGCAGGCCATTTGGCCCTTCGGGGAAAGACCATCCCAACAAGACCCCACCACCCCTGTAACCCTGCATTTTCCATGGCTACCCCACCCAGCCTGCACACTCCTTGACAGGATGAGCAATTTAGCACGGCCAATCCACCTAACCTGCACATCTTTGGACTGTGGGAGGAAGCCCACGCAGACACAGGGAGAAAGTGCAAACTCCACTTAGACCGTCACCCGAGGTGGGAATTGAACCCAGGTCCCTGACACTGAGACAGCAGTGCTAACCACTGAGCCACTCTGCCACCCCACTTGGCATTTTCAAAGTTGCTTGGGGCAGATATTAAGAGATAACAGAACCAAGTTGATTAAATGGAGTCGAGATACAGAGTGAAGAGACTGGATTGGGTAAGATGGGTCACGCCAGTGGGAAGGTGGCAGAAAAAATCATGAGGAAGGAGCTAGAGAAGGTTTACGGCTGAGTTTCCCATTGAACTGCTTCATTGGATTGGCCTGTCACTGGCCATAAGCAGAAAGTATGGCAGTGGTGGAGACTCTCTTACTCATGGTTAAACTGACGGGCTGTAGGTCACCCTCTAAAACAGACCACGTTAACGAGAAAACCACCCGTGGCTCTCCCGCGGTGCTATTATCACAAGCCACTGACCTGACATCACCCACACATACACGGAGCAGCGCCTCGTCTCCCATCTCAATAACCCGCAACTCGCAAAACCAGCAGAAGCTTCTGAAGCAGTGCCGATTGATAAATTAGAACACAAATTAATAAGCCAAACTCTTAACCAATTTAAATCATTTATTACACCAATTGACGTCTACAGTCATAGTAGACAGTGCCCAGACATTCAGAATCATGCCCATTTAAGCCCAGTACTATAAAGAATTGTGCTGGGTATAGTACTGACATTAGGGTTGGAGAACACTGTGCCCATACACTGAGGCACATCAAAGCACACATCAGTTTTCATTGGACAGCAACCAAAGGGGTCAAGACATGAACTGACACAGAACTATTGGCTCAGACGTGGTCTCTGCACCAAGCCGGTCAGAACAGGTTTCGCCTCCTGACTGTTGCACTGTGTAATCTGGGATGGCAGAGGTAGTACTCCAATAGTCCAGGAAGTAACGTTAGGAAGAGGAAACAGATCAGAGAATTCAATACTCCTCATCTCTATCCTGTGACCACTGCCACAAAGTGCACACAGGGCAAACAGTAAGTGAGGGTGCGCTAGCTCATGGTCAAATAACCTGAGGAACACGCCCCAGCTCAAATTCACATCCAATAATATCCACTTGGGCAAGAACAGGCAAAGAGGAGTGTGGGGAGCGCTGTGGGGAGGACGAGAGGGAGTGGGGAGAGAGGGAGGGGGCAATGGAGCAAGAGGAAGAGGGGCTGAGACGGAGGAACATTAGCAGAAGTTGAGAATGCAAAGGGACATACGTGGGGGTGGGTGTTTTGTTTAAACGATGATCAGTCTCAACCATTATACTAGTGACAGGATTTGGAGCACTGCCCCAGAGGGACTGTGTGCTTATTCCATATGTTCACACACACATTCTCCCAGCTCTTTGGGAAATAACTGGATAGGATCGAAAGCTTTCGTGGGCTGATCATCGACCTGTCTGACTGGTACCGTGAACGGTCCTTCCTTAGCCACAAGACCTGGGGTGGGATTTGAGCCTGGACCTTCTGACTCCAAAGTAGAGATACTGTGTCACTGGGCCTCCTGCCTAAACAGGTAATGGAAATAGATTCAACTGGAATTTTCAGAAGGGAATACTTGAAGGAGACGTACTTGCACAGCAATGAGAAGGAGAGCAGGACTTGGACATGGGTATGCCAGGCCAAACAAACTCCACATCCACTGTAACAATTTATGCTTTGGTTGTACGGTTTAGTGTCACTGCATTGAGCCTTTGGGGGAAACTTGTAAAACCCTTTTTTTTAAAATTTGGAACCAGAATGGCTGCTGATGCACTGAGCTTGTAGAATGACCAGCTTCAGAGAACTTGGAGGTTGGTTTTGTAGTGACAGATTTAGGACAAATAACCACAGGCAGCCACATCAGTACAGTGTGTGGGAGGGCCAGGGTTATCATGCCACACTTTACATTTTCACAGCTAATTATTTGTCCTTTGGCGCAGAACCCCAGACAACAGTTATTAAAACAGTCCGGTCAATTCAACACGACCTAGAGCTGGGATAGAGGGCAGAACACGACAAATTTTTACACAGAACTAAACTGCGACCTCACAAGGGAGCCGCACAGAAGCGATATTGACTCTCAGATTAGCGCAGATGGGACTTGAAAGTGCAGAAACACATCGCACTTCGCCGAAGTTAGCGAGGCAAAAACAATGGGCCCGGCTCGAGTCAGTGAGCATTTAGTGGAGGAAATGGCAGTCACTAATTGCAGGGAAGATTTGTTTAAGATCACTGAGCATATAAGTAGCATTTCATGGACTGACCCGGAGAGGACTAACTCACATCATCAGCGAACCAACATTTTTCAGAGTCAAAAAATAAGTCTGCCTTTCTTTACTTGATAGACTGGTTGAGCTGATACTGTACCCATAGAGAAGGTTGTGAAAAGGTGTATCAACCACTTTACCCCCTTCCCAGCTCCCACTAAAGAAGTCCCGGTCTGAGGTGTTTGGTACTGCTCTCTCGTGAGGGTTAGCAGGCTATCAGGATAACACCTGGGTCATCCGCAACACTGCCCAGCAGTGTACCATATGACTGTAATGTACATAGTATATTAGTAACAATAGGCAGAACTTCACAGGCACGGCTCAAAATCAGCTGTGATACAGGACTTACCACCTGGCTATCGAGAACACAAATACACATGGTAAAGGCAGCAGAGGGGAATACATGATTCCATGGCAGCAACAAAAAGGTGAAGGACGAAAGAGAAAGACTCTTTTAAGAAGGTAAACACTGCAGATGTTGGCGATCTGAAATAGAAACAATGTGCAGGAGAAACCCAGCAGCTCTCGCATCACGTGCGGAGAGAGAAACAGCATTCATGTGGACTCTCCGGTATGACTCTCCGCTGTTACCAGTCCATGCTGAACATAATCCCAAACTAAACTAGTCCCACCTGCCTGCTCCTGGTCCGTATCCCCCCCCAAACCTTTCCTCATGTATCTATCCAGATGTGTTTGAAATGTTGTAATTGTACCCACATCCACCACTTCCTCAGGAAGTTTATTCCACACTCTAACTACCTTTTGTCTAAATAAATTGCCCGTATCTTTTTTAAACCTCTCTCCTCTTTGGAACCAGGGTGTTTCCCCATCCCCCCTGGAACTGGAGTGCCTCCATCACTGTTTTATTACTAAGTTTGATTTTACTTTTAATGAACGGCCAGAGCTTGTGTGTTGCTGAGGAAGGGGTTCGTCCAGACTAACCGGCTGTGAACGGACATCCACTTTGGCATAACACAGATGCTCCATTCATGGTGGATATAAGGAGATGGAAATGTCTATAATGGATATGTTCGAACGTTGCTCAACCAAAATGATTCTGGATCTACTCAGTGCCCTGCTGATCATCCAACTGATTAGCTGCGTGATCAATCAAATTGAGATTATTGGATCAATACTAAAGTTCTGAGCAGATTCGAATATACTGTACTTAATGTCTGCCGAAGGCAGCACGTCAATACATTGAGATGGAATTCCAATGCTCCAGAGGTTTATTAGCTTCTCCGCGGCTAGACAAATCACTGCTTTGGAACCATCGCTTTTCCCCATTTCTGCCAACTAAAACTACCAGACAGTAATCAGGAGCATGATCCTTCGCTAGCATTTCTCCTTCTTTGTTGAGGACTGCAGAGATTGGGGTACAGTTCCACGGTCACCAACCATGATCAATCACCCCTTCCAGCTCAGCCATGTTTCCCATCAAAACCAGTCTATTCAACTACAGGCAGTAGCACAGTCAATTCTTGTGCCATCCACATTAGTACATCTGCTACCATAGCTAGACCAAGCTGAGGACCACCCTCATCATGACTGGTGGGATACCACATTCACCCACTGGGGTCTTTTAGATTAGAGATTACTTACAGTGTGGAAACAGGCCCTTCGGCCCAACAAGTCCACACTGACCCGCCGAAGCGCAACCCACCCAGACCCATTTATCCCTTCACCTAACACTACGGGCAATTTAGCATGGCCAATTTATCTAGCCTGCACGTTCTTGGACTGTGGGAGGAAACCGGAGCACCCGGAGGAAACCCACGCAGACACGGGGAGAATGTGCAAACTCCACACAGTCAGTCGCCTGAGGCGGGAATTGAACCCGGGTCTCTGGCGCTGTGAGGCAGCAGTGCTAACCACTGTGCCACCGTGCCGCCCGTGTCTCAGATATCTTCTTGTGTGACTCAGTCATACAACACAGAAGCAGGTCCAATCAGTCCACACCGACCACATTGCCAAACTAAACTAACCCCAATTGTCTGCACTTGGCCCATAACCCTCCAAACCTTGCCAATTCATGTACCTATCTAAGTGTCTTTTAAATGTTGTAACCGTACCTGTATCCACTGTCTGGCAGTTCATTTCCCAGACACAAACCACTCTGTGTAAAAAGGTTACCCCCCACCCCCCCACTCACCACGGCCTTTCTAAACCTTTCTCCTCTCACCCTAAAAATATGCCCCCTAGTTTTGAACTCTCCCACCTCATGGAAAAGACCCTTGTGATTTACCTTATCTATGCCCCTCATGATTTTATAAACCTCTATAAAAGGTCACCCCATAACCAGGGAAAAAGGTCCCAGCCTTTCCAGTCTATTTTTATGATTTGGAGGTACCATTGTTGGACTGGGGTGTACAGAGTTAAAAATCATACAACACCAGGGTATAGTCCAACAGGTTTATTTGGAAGCACTAGCTTTCGGAGCGTTGCTCCGTCATCAGGTGGGTGTGAAATACAATTTTAGTTTTATATCTCAAACACTCCATTCCCAGCAACTTCCTTGTACATCTTTTCCAAATATTCAACACATTTTTTTGCAAGGCAGGGATTTAATGGAACAGGGAGGGTGTAAGAACGTTTACAAACATCATCAAGATTTAGGAAAACTTTGAGAAACACATGGAGAGGACAACAGAGCCAGAGGCTGACTGGGTGGGGATGTTTACAAGAAACGGAACTGACCAGTGGGCTGCATCTTGCATCAGCAATTGGCATGACGGTGGAGTAGAGAAATGTACATGACATGTCATTCCAGAAGGGAGGGGTGTAGATTGAAAGCAAAGGACAGACAGCATAGAAACTGCAAGGCACAAGCCAAAATCCAAACAGTATTTAAAATATTAAACTATTTTGGATGATTTAGATTTGTAGGTACAGTTACAAAACAATGATGGGCCTCTAACCTGATTATTACTTACTGACATGGGATTGACTGCGTTAGAAAGACAAACCCTACAATGTGAAAATAAGCCATTCAGCCCTTTGAGTCCATACCAACCCTCTGAAGAACAGCCACTCAAATCCAGCCCCCTACTCTATCCCTGTAAGCCTGCATTTCCCATGGCTAATACATCTAACCTGAACATCCTGGAAACTATGGGGCAATTTAGCATGGCCAATCCATCTAACGTGCACATGTTTGGACTGTGGGAAGAAATCGGACTATCCGGAGGAAACCCATGGGGAGAATGTGCAAAGACAGTCCACACAAACAGTCACCTGAGGCTGGAATCAAACCTGGGTTACTGGTGCTGTGAGGCAGCAGTGCCAATCAGTGTGCTACAGTTAAAACCGCTTCAGCTTATTTGCAATATCCATGCTCCATCTGATCCGGAGCGGTGTTTCTGATGGTTTATCTTGTGTGCCACAAGGACCTCTCCCTCCCCCCTCCCTGCCATATGTCTAACCGAGAGGCAAAACCAACTGACTGCTGCCTTGGGGCAGGGTGAAAATGTGGGGAATGGGTCGGAAAGGAGCAACTGTCGTTCTTCAAATGCTCTTTACGGCTCCAGGTTCAGGAAGGTAAAGTTGGAAAACCTGTCTGTATTAATGGGTTCCAGGGTCTGGATTTATTGAGTGGTCCTCAGGCAAACCAAGATGAAGTGGAGGCCTCAAAGAGCTGACCAGCCTCTTGCTCTTGCTCTTGCTCTCGCTCACACGCGCGCGCATACACACACACACACACACACACACACACACACACACACACACACACACACACACACACACACACACGGCAGGTAGAGCATTCCAATGGAGAACAGTCCATGTACTTCCCACCTGAACAGTTAGTCTCTGAAAAAGGTGTGTACACCAGGCCAATGATCCATATTTACAAACATGCAAATTCTGATTAGGAACAGGCCATTCAATAATATCGTTAACTACTCACATTCTTCCCTTCCTCCCCACTTACTTATAGATATCTGCCTACTTCTGGTTTAAAAACATTCAAAAACACAGCATGGCACAATCCAGGAGAAAGCAGCCCACTTAATTGGCACCATGTTCACTCCCAGTAGCAGTAGTGTGTACCATATATAAGATAGAGTGCAGAAACTCACCCATGCTCCTTCCAAATCCACGACTACTTCCATCTTGAAGGACATGGGAATACAGATACATGGGAACACCATCCACTGTAGGTTTCCCTCCAACTCACTCACCATCTTTGAACCCATTATCACCAGACTTGGAAATATATCACCATTCCTTCAGCGTCTCTGGATCAAAATCCTGTAACTCCCCTCCCTAACTGTGCGTGTAACCCCACTATACTGTTCTGTACCTGTAAAATCTTCCACACCATTCTGTTTTGACACAATCACCTTGATAACTTGTTATGACCTCTCTACTTTAATTACTTTGTGCAGTTTTGGATTACTTGTTACTTTGGTTAGACCCTTGGCATGAAACTCTTTGACTCATCATGTTATTCCAGCCATTAGGTTTGTCTCCAGCACTACCTTATTTTTAATTTTTTATAATTATCTCTCTGCACCTCAATTAGATTATAGGTTATCCCTTTCATTTGCTATTCAACCGTTGACACTTTACTCACACCATCTGACACTTTTGATCACCTGCAAAGACTTGTTATGCAGCCCATCGGCACACCACTCACACCTATAATCTGCCTATAAATTCTGACTTTTCTCTCTGGAGAGAAGGAGGAAGAGAGGAGACCTGATCGAGGTATACAAGATAATGAGAGGAATGGATAGAGTCATTAGCCAGAATTGATCTCTCTGCCTATAAATTCTGTGCCTGGGGGCTTCTCTTCACCTCACCTGACAAAGGGGCAGCGCTCTGAAAGCTCGTGATTTCAAATGAACCTGTTGTCAATAACCTAGTGTCGTGTGACTTCTGACCTTGTCCACTCCAGTCCAACACCGGTACCTCCATGTCATCCCCTCCCCAACAGCATTGTGGATCCACCTACAGCACGTGGACTGCAGTGGTTCAATAATGCAGCTGACCACCACTTTCTCAAAAGCAGCTCGGGACAGGTAATTAATGCCAGCCCAGCCAACGACACCCCTATTCCATGAGTGGAAAAAAAAGAAAATCATAAGGAAACACGCTGTTGGAAACCCCTTAAACGCAATAGTAACTTGATAAATATCCTTTCACAGGACAATGAAGACCAGTAGTAAATTCGATAGTGACAGACTTCATGGGTCTAGTAACAAGCTGTTGGAATGGACGGACAATGGCAGCTGAAATTGAACAGGGAGGTGCAAAGTGATACATTTTGGACGAAAGAACGAGGGGCAATATAAAATAAAGGTTATAATTCTAAACAGAGGAGCAGAGGGACATGGTGTATCATAAATGTTTGAAGATGGATGGTGACAATGTAAAAGGGGGTAATAATGACAGGGACGATAAGCTAGAAAAGAGCCATAAGAGTGTAAAGGAAGGACGTTCTGGTGAACCTTCATACAACACAAACTTGGCCTCAACTGGAAAATTGTGTCCATTACTGCTCATCACAATTTGGGTTGGATGTGAAAAGGTTGAAAGCAGGGTGCAGAAAAACTCCTGACATTTATCAAACAGTCTTAACTTAGAACATAGAAAAGTACAGCACAGAACAGGCCCTTTGGCCCACGATGTTTTGCTGAGATTTAACCCTAATGTAAAATATAGTAACTTAACCTACACAGCCCTCAACTCACTGCTAACCATGTACATGTCCTGCAGTCGCTTAAATGTCCCCAGTGACTCTGCTTCCACCACCACTGCTGGTAACACACTCCATGCATTCACAACTCTCTGTAAAAAACCTACCTCTGTCGTCTCCTTTATACCTTCCTCCTAATATCTTCAAACTATGACCCCTTGTACCAGTGAATCCTGCCCTGGGGGAAAAATTCTGGCTAATGACTCTATCCATTCCTCTCATTATCTTGTATACCTCGATCAGGTCTCCTCTCTTCCTCCTTCTCTCCAGAGAGAAAAGTCAGAGCTTATTCAACCTTTATTTATAAGGCAAGCCCTCAAGTCCAGGCAGCATCCTGGTAAACCTTCTTTGCACCCTCTCCAAAGCCTCTGTATCTTTCCGATAGTAGGGCGACCAGAACTGGTCACAATATCACAAGTGTGGTTTCAACAGGGAAATGTAGCACTGGAGCAAAACCTCGCAGCTCTTAAACGCGATGCCCCTGTTAATGAAAGCCAAAACACCATATGCGTTCTTAACAACCCTATCCACTTGGGTGGCAACTTTGAGCGATCTATGTACTTGAACACCAAGTTCCTCCACACTGCCAAGAATCCTGTCTTTAATTCGATATTCAGCATTCGAGTTCGACCTTCCAAAATGCATCACTTCACATTTATCCAGGTTGAACTCCATCTGCCATTTCTCAGCCCAGCTCTGCATCCTGTCTATGTTGCACTGCAGCCTGCAGTAGCCCTCTATACTATCGACGACACCTCCAACCTTTGTGTCATCTGCAAATTTACTAACCCACACCTCAGCCTCCTCATCCAAGTCATTTATAAAAACTACAAAGAGCAGAGGCCCAAGAACAGAGCCCTGCGGGACCCCACTCAACACTGACCTCCAGGCAGAATACTTTCCATCTACAACCACTCTCTGTTTTCTGTCAGCCAGTCAATTCTGAATCCAGATAGTCAAATCTCCCTGTATCCCATACTTCCTGACTTTATGAATGAACATAATGCAACATTCCAAGGTCTTTCACAGCAGGGCTCTGAAAGTAAGTGTAAAACCGAGTCACATAAGGAGAAATCGAGATGGCAGAAAAAGAGGCAGAAAGGATTTACAGGGATGGCTATGTGAGCACAGTCAGGGACGAGGGACCTTAGCTACGTGGCTAGATTGGAGAAGTTTGGATTGATCTCTTCAAAGAAGGTTTGAGAAGAGGTGTGATTAGGATGCTCAAATATCACAAAATGTTCGGACACAGCAGATCAGAAAAAAACTGACAGAAGGTCGAGGGGAAATAAATTTAAAATGAGAGGCAACAGACCCAAAAGCAACAGGAAGGAAAAGGGTCTTAGAAGACAGAGTGGCAAGGCTTTGGGATACCCTGCCCAAGAGAGTAGTGGAGGCTGCGGCTTTGAAAAGAGAGAGTTGGATAGTGATTTGATGTGAGGTTCAAGGAGAGTTCGGCCAGGGCTTTTGCTGTCATATCGACTGTGAAGACCCTTTGGGTGGGGAGTATCGTGTTAGGAAAACAGAATCAGAGTCAGCCATGACAACCCCTGCCCTGAATCACCACCAATATGGCGGCACCCAGTTAAGTGAAGAATCATCAGAACTGTCAGGGTAGGTCTAACAATATCCTCAGGAAAACAGAGAAGGATCGAAGGAGAAGCACACACACCGGGAAATTCCCTGAAGCGTGACATCTAGAAATCCTGACAGATACCTCCAGACTGGAATGTCAGTTATCTTGGTGATATTAAATATTCAGCAATATTGTGTTTTGATATGAATTGATCAGTGTTACTGTTCCACTGGGGGTTGCCATCCTCCACTGCAATCTCTAACTGTGCCAGAGCTGACTGATTAAGGAGTCTCTGAGCTGAACAACAGATGCTACACAATGATCAGGAGCTGGAGCGCGGGCTGGTGTTTCACTCCAGCCAATATCAGGACCATTGCTTTTTCTTGATTTATAATAATGAACTGGACTGGAGTGCATGGGACATAATTAAAAATGTGCACACAACTTGGCAGGCTTGTAAACTGTGGAGAGGTCAGTGACTAACCTCAGTAGGCCAGAGAGAGGCTGGTGCAACAGGCAGCAGAAATGGAATGCAGAAGTGAGTGAGAGACGTGGTCGGAGCAACGAGGTGAGACAACACAAAAGGTGCAATTCTCTTGAACAAACAGCAAGCAAAAATTCCCATTTTCTGGACCCACTTGGATTCAGCATCATAATGTAACATATCTTGCTCTTAATTGATGCTAGTGCCCTCCCTTGAGTGGGGGACTGTTGATGTTTAAAGTTGCATGCCACTCACCAGAGGGATAGACCCATCTGTGGGACCTAGAATTATACTGTCTGCGTCCCTGATAGCCAAGCCCACAACCAGTGGCCCCAGCAATTCTAAATCGGGCACAGGAACGAGATGGGTGTATGAGTGCAAACCATTGAATGACAGGGTAGGTTGAGAAAAGAAGCAATTTAAACAACATATGGGAGCTTTGGCTATATAAATGGAGGCATATTGCGATGATAAACCTTTATAAAGCACTGATACAGCCTCAACTGAAGGACTGTGGCCAATTCTGGGCACCATATTTTCAGAGGCTCAGACATTGGTGTCAGTGGTGTCTTGGGATACCCTGCCCGAGAGAGTAGTGGAGGCTGCGTCTTTGAAAAGAGAGTTGGATAGTTATTTGATGTGAGGTTCAAGGAGAGTTCGGCCAGGGCTCAAAGCTGGTGTCAGAAAACAGAAAGCTGGTTCCCATTCAAGTCTCCACCAAGGGCCTGAGCCCAAAAATCAAGGTTGACACTCCAACGCAGCCCTGAGGGACAGCAGGGGCTCCTGTAGGGGCCATCTCTTGGAGGAGACTGATAAACAGAAGTTCTATCCACCTGCTCAGGCTGATGCAAAAAAATCCAACGTCGTTACTTCAAAAGGAGAGCGGGGTGGTTGTCCCTGGGGCCCTGAGTAAAGCTATCCCACAATCAGCATCATGTAAAAGATTATCTGGTCATGATCACAATGTCCTCCGTGGGAGGCTTCTGATTGCAAGTTGATTGCAAAGCACTTTGAGACAGCCAGTGGTCGTGAAAAAAGCTACATAAATGTATGCTTCAACTCTCCTTTGAAGGGTTTGATGGCAGAACCATACTCACAGCATGCTCCTGCCCAGCTCTCTCTCAGTGGAACCCGGACTCCCCATGTTAACAAAACAAAATTGGTTATGGCACCATTAGAAACTTTTCTTTTAAACTTGGAAGCTTAGAGAGAGAGAAAGAAAGACAAACAGATGGAGAGAGTGAGAGAGAGAGAGAGTGTGAGAGAGAGAGTGTGAGAAAGAGTGTGAGAAAGAGAGTGTGAGAGAGAGAGAGTGAGTGAGTGAGAGTGAGAGAGGGAGAGAGTGGGAAAGAGTGTGTGAGAAAGTGAGAGAGAAAGTGTGTGAGTGAGAGAGAGGAAAAGTGTGTGTGTGTGTGTGTGTGTGTGTGTGTGTGTGTGTGTGTGTGAGAGAGAGAGAGAGAGAGAGAGAGAGAGAGAGAGAAAAGAAACATTAGATATTTTTTAAAATGCCGATTCTTCATTCAGGAAATGAAGAGTATTGTTAGCCCTGAAAGGGTTAGTAACAATACTTAATGCAGCGGAGGAGGGTGGGGGGGGGGGATGCTGAATGTGACTGAGGGGTAATTGAGCAAAGTGCTTCCACAAATAGCAAAGCTCCAGAAATTTGAGCTTCAGCAGAACTGGTGGCTTGTATTCCTCTCTTTCAACCTGGCACTTGTCCAAAGCAGGTGGGATGTGTTTCATTTCAAGTGAGACATTCGCACTCTAAGGTATCATCAACCTCTGCATCCTTCTCATTTGCTATCTTCCAGGATCTATTCCATCCAAGGAATGTTTCAGGCCCAGAGATGCCAACAGTGTACTATGGACGTCACGGAGCCTCAGGTAACAATTTGGAAGGATACTGGCCAACTTCCAGCAGTGGCCTGCACAGGTGTAATATGGGCTGAAGGATGAGAAGAGTTTTACTCATCCCTCAGGGCGGCATTGTGGCACAGTGGTTAGCGCTGCTGCCTCACAGTCCCATGGACCCGGGTTCAATTCTAGCCTGTTCTCCCCATGCTTATGTGGGTTTTCTCCCACAGTCCAAAGATGTGCAGGTTAGGTGGACTGGCCATGGGAAAACTGTCCAGGGATATGCAGGATAGCTGGAATAGCCATGGGAAATTCAGGGGATAGGATAGGGGGGTGGGTCTAGGTAGGATGGTCTTCGGAGGTTTGGTATGAACTCGATGGACTGAATGGCCTGCTTCCACACTGTGGGGATTCTAGGACAGAAGGGGTTTGATCATACTGTCATGGCCTCCTGCTGCCATCACCCTCTGGGCTGATCTGCAAGTGCCAGTGTAAAATAGTGTGGCATGAAGGAGCCCCTTCAGGATAGGATGGGTGGAGGGGAAAAAAACTTCTATCAGAAGTCCATTTATCTGCCAGGCAGAAGTCTTGAGCTCCCTGGTACTGAGAGAATATGGTATTGATCAAAGGGAAATACAATTAACTCTTGGTTCACCCTAATTGTAAGGACTGTACTATCTACCAGCTGTTAGCCTAAGAAAGTATGCGTTATATAGGAAGTATCCAGCCTGAAGTAAATAACAAATAACACACAGATGAACAGACACCTTTCAGCAAATTACCAGCCAGTAATCAAATTCAATAATTGAGATGATGTTATAAAGCTGGACATTTGACCCCCTCATTAAATTGCAATCTTATGTCCATTGAAATCATTCCTAATGGTTAGTGTTTCTTACAGCCATGTTTCCTCTTTAAGCTAATGGATAGTTCTGACCTCTTAATGTCACGTGCACATGGAACAAGAACAATCAAATTGCTGCAATGAACCTGCTCCCTGACTTTAATAAGCTCTAAACCAAACGACTTAGAACCTGGCCTGACGTGGAGTGGCAGATTTGTTCCCTGGAATCTCACAACCCCCTTTAGCCCCAGGCTCTATACAAGTTAGGTGCATGTTGCAACAAAATTAGCAACTGTCCAATAGAGGAGATGTTACTGCCTGTTGGATTTCAATGTGACAGAACAGCCCAGATGAGCAGGCCTCTTGCTACTGGGGACACACTCATTCGCTCGGCTAGTGGGAACCCAGACAGTAGAATGCCAGCTCCCACAGATGGGTTTATCCCTCCAGGTGCATCAGCGAGTCAGGCTTGCAACTTAAACATCAAGCTAAAGAGAGGGCACTTGTATCAAGTCTGTTAAATAAGGAAACAAAGTACACTATATGACCAAGCTCAATCCAAGTGGGTCTAGGAAATGGGAACTGCTTGCTGTTTGAACTAAAGGCCCACAAGCTGTCAGTTTTAATCTTGTCACCAGATCATTTGTAAACTGCAAAAGGCTCTTTTTCTGGAATGAAACAGGTTTCTGAAGCAGGTTATGTTCACTTTAGCTGTGGGTGTCTGCACTAAACCACTTACCAAACTCACGGGTAATTATGGGCAATAGGTTCATATTTCCCATTCCAACACAGAATGACAATCTGGTTCAGTGAGCCAATACTAACTCCACATCAATCTCAATTCCCCACTCTTTTCTTTTAATACTTTTCTTCAAATCTAACTCTTTCCCAAATGTCACGACTGACTTAACAGCCAATTTGTAGCAGTCTTAACAACACCATGAATAAACATGCCTTCTATCGTTCCCCTTTAACCAGAGGTTTATATCATTGAGGGAGACCATTCAGCCTATCTGAATTCACTCTCCCCACAGTCAATTTCCCTCAGAGGGAATAATGAGCTCTACCTCGGCCACAACCGCTGAAAATATTCCAGGTCCCCACAAACCTGTGTCAATACAGTAAAGATCTCTAAACTAATTTATCTCAGTGCCATATTTTCTTCACTACCTTCTCAAGTTTTCTTTCCTTCTTAAACTCAGTCAACAAAAATTCTCATTCATTTTACAAATGTCTATCAAAACTCCCGTGAAAAACCTGTCCAACTCCAGTGACAGAAGTTCCCAATATCTCAGGTGCCTGCCTGACTATAACTTCCCAGGCCTGGTATTATCCCGGTAAACCTATATTGTGCTGCCTATGCCTTCAGTGTTTTATAAATAGTTATTTCATAATACAGAGCTGGAGTATTGTTGAAAAAAAATGACAGTTTTGTAGAAATGTTTTGTCTTACACATCAGGACAATTCGCAAGAATACCAATTCAAGGGAAAAATCAAAATGTATACTGCATGAGAGGAGATTGATTAGCAAGTGCACGCTAAATCAGTCAAGGCGAAAAGGACATGCTGTTTGAAATGATCTGCTAATCTTTGACACATAAATGAGTAATGCAATATATGAATTTCAATGCTGGGGTGATGCCACATTTGTAGGTATTATCTACCAAAGACTGGTGGAGCATATCAAATAGCATATTACCATGAGACCCTATTTAGGGCTGTCTGTTAGGCTCAGTGTGGCATTCTTGCGTAATCTGTAAACATTTATTAATATATACAGACCTGTCCTTGTAGAAAGAAAGAACATGTATACACACACACACACACTACACCTATTTGCATCAAAATAAGTGACAGCTACTCACCGGTTAATTTCTCAAGGGAATGCCCTGACAAATCTGGGTTAACCTGTCTGGTTTAAAATTTAAACAAAGCCCAGCAATTGTCTGTCAACTGTATTATTGGATGCATTCTCCATGGCAATGTCTCGAACAATCAGAGCCACATTGCAAGATGAAAAGCCTGATCAAAATGTGCCCTGTTTCTTCAATATTCTCTCTATGATGAGAGTCTAAAACAGTACACAGGATTCCATCTATGGTCTAATTATTACCAAGCGGAAATGTATTTGTACTTCTTTATTCACGTATTTGCAAACCAAACTATTATTCCCCTTATTTTCACAGCTACCACAGATCAACATTCATAACCGCAGGGAATGGTGTGTTTTATGCAGTGAATTTTCCCCATTCCACCTTGCTCTTCAGAATTTCTCTGCCTCGTGACCGTTGGTTTCATTCCCATGATGTATTACTTCAGACATCAGTGC
Organism: Chiloscyllium punctatum; assembly: GCF_047496795.1. Classification (NCBI taxonomy): domain Eukaryota; kingdom Metazoa; phylum Chordata; class Chondrichthyes; order Orectolobiformes; family Hemiscylliidae; genus Chiloscyllium; species Chiloscyllium punctatum. The sequence continues at coordinate 29,226,940 of NC_092754.1, forward strand.
TGCAAGTCTTTCATTGTTTACCCACCCTCTTAGCTTGTCACTATCACGGTGTTCTGCTGTTGTGTCCCCAATGTCCAAGTAAAGGAAAGTTACATCTATTCCAAATCAAGGTGGGTACAGCAGAGAGAGCTGGGATGCACCATTTCTCAGCCATCACTAACGTGAATCATGCCCATTAACCAAAACCCTTCATTTCTTGCCCACAGATGCTGCTATACATCTCTACTGTTACAATTCTCCTGTTGGGAAGAATCTCCTCCCAGTTCCTTGGATTTCCCATTGCAAATTTAAAGGAAGATTGACTGATTAGATTAGATTCCTTACAGTATGGAAACAGGCCCTTCAGCCCAACAACCAACTGACCCTCTGAAGAGTAACCCACCCAGACCTATTCCCCTACCCTATATTTACCCCTGACTAATGCACCAAACAGTACGGGCAATTTAGCATAACCAATTTACCTGACCTGCACATCTTTGGATTATGGGAGGAAACCGGAGCACCCGGAGGAAACCTACGCAGACTTGGGAAGAGTGTGCAAACTTCACAGACAGTCACTCAAGGCAGCAATTGAACCCAGGTCTCTGGTGCTGTGAGGTAGCAATGTTAACCATTTAGCGACCGTGCTGCCCTATAACTTGGAGAAAAAATATAAACGAAAAGTATTATGTTGCTGACCCTGGGATTGCACTCAAAAACATCATGAAAACTCTAGGAACTGATTATTATAATAATCTGATATATTTTACCCAAACACTTCTGAAAGTTCAACATGAAATGGACATGAACCAAGTTGTCAAATCATGGCTCAATTGGTAGACCTCTTACAGAGTCCGAAGGTTGAGGGTTCAAGGTCCATTCTGGGGCTGGATTACACCAGCCTACATTGACACTTCTGTGGCAGTGCTGAGGGACTGCAGCACTGTCAAAGGTGCTGACATCTCAATAACATATGAAACTGAACGGCTGCCCTTTCAGGTGTCGGTGTACCATCCCATTCCAGTTTCAAAGAGAAACAGGAATAGGCCCTGGCCAATATCTATCCCTCAATCAATCAACACCCAATCATCCAGACATATTTCCATTGCTGCTTGTGGGCACCTTCCTGTATGCAAATCAGTTGCTGTGCTATCTGCATTATGACAGTAGCTACACTACACTTTAGTAGCTGCATGTGTGTTGGGAAGTCCCCTGTGGTCATGAAAGGTGCAAGATACTGCTTTATCCTTTACTGCTTTCCTGCTATCTGTCCAATCACTCCCTTCTTCATAAGAAGCGAGTTCAGTTTGTCAAACCTAAGTTTCTCTTAATAAATTTGGTTAGCTTGTCCTTAATCATGCATCATATTTAGGACAGGAATATAAACTAGCTATTTCCAACTCCCTGCAACAATTTGCATTTGTAAGGACGAGTAAGAAATTGCTATCTGCTCTCAGACTCTCTTTAAGTCGTATTCAGGTAGCATTTCAATGTGTTTTCTCCCCCAGAACCAATTCCAGGTATCTAACAAATCACTTCGCCTCATTCTCTAGAATACCTTTACTCTCAATCCACCATCATTTACAACATATAGTGGGAATATATTAAATATTTTATCTCCAACTACCAAAATTAGCTTTACCCGTCTTTCCAAAGCGAATTACCCTAACAACTTCAATCTTCCTTATGTTTATAGAAGCCATTCTTTCCTTTTACATTATCTGTTGAGTTTTCTTTAATCCTTTCCAATCTCCTATTGCACCTCCCTACTCCACGCTCCGTATCGCTCGTGTCTTCCTTTATCATCAATAGCTCGGATTTTGCTACGTCAGCCCAGTTTAATCTCTTTGAGGTAGATTTTGACTTTGCGCCATCGTCATAAATGTGTAAGAATGATTGGTTTCTTGAAGCAGTCATGGTCCATCCTATATTTCTAAAGAGAGACGGTCAGAATCTTTATCCCCCAGAGTTCAAATGTCTAAAACAAGGCGGGGGGGGGGGGGGGCATGCATGCATTTAAGGTGAGAGGGTGAAAGTTCAGAGGAGATGCGAAGGGCAAGTTTTTTTTTACACACCGAGTGGTAGGAGTCTAAAAAGGTGCTACATGGGGTGGGGGAGACAGATAAAATAGGGCCGTTGAAGTGACTTTTAGATAAGCACATAAATATGCAAAGAGATGGAAGGGTAACTTAATTTGGCATCATGTTCAGCACAACTACTGTGGGCCGAAGGGCCTGTTCCTGTGCTGTACTGTTCTATGTTACAGAGTGAAGCTCGTTAAAAATACCTTTAATTTTCCCCTCACAGGACTATATCTTAATTCTTCTTAATCTATTTTACAATTTAATAACTCCCCCATGATGACCCATTATCTACTTTGCCAGCTCTTTTGATAACAAGGACGTTACCACGGTGAGAGGGTTTGAGCTATAGGGTGAGGCTGAATAGGCTAGGGCTGTTTTCCGTGGAACGGAAGCTGAGGGGTGACCTCAGGGGTTTATAAAATCATGAGGGGCCTGGAGAGGGTGAACAAAACTAGAGGACATCGGTTTAAGGTGAGGGGAGAAAGATTTAAAAGGGACCTAAAGAGGCAACTTTTTCACGCAGAGGGTGGTGGGTGTATGGAATGAGCTGCCAGAGGAAGTGGTGGAGGCTGGTACAATTACAACATTGAAAAGGCATCTGGATGGGTAAATAAGTAGGAAGGGTTTGGAGGGATATGGGCCAAATGCTGGCAGGTGGGACTAGATTAGGTTAGGATCCCTGGTTGGCATGGACGAGTTGGACTGAAGGGTCTGTTTCCATGCTGTACATCCCTATAACTTGCAAAATACTGATCTAGAGAAATTCCAAAAAAAAAAGAAGCAATGGTCTTGCACTTTCGATGCTATCAGGATGTCCTAAAAGTGATTTAAACGTCAATGTATTATCTTAGAAGCGAAGTTGCCTGTGCCAATTTAGAAAGACAGCTGTCACACTGCAAGTTGTAAGGCTCAAAAAAATTGCAAGTGAAGTAAGCATCAGATTATTTTTGTCTTGTCCCAAACGGGATAGTACTAACACTGCAACCATCCTGAACTGAAACCTCAACCTAAACAATAACTTCATTTGAACAACATGCATGACTCTTCCTTCAGCAATCTTGGAATTGTTTAAAATTCATCCAGTGTTGTTGTGCAAGGTTGAGACACATTGCGCTGCATTGTTGACCAACCTCGCCACTATCCAACTTCCACTGATCAGTGGCTTGCAACATATGATAAAAATTGTCCCATTCCTGTCTGGTTTTTAACTCAATCCATGTGGTTTCTATCCTTACATAGCCTCCACAAGCATCCAAATCATTCCAGTGCAGCAAAAACATCCTTCTTATCAGACCCCTTTCCCCCTTTAACTCCAGGAATATTCACTTCATAGTCCTGTCCAAATCTGAGTCACTGAGGGTGGCATGGTGGTTAGCATTGCTGCCTCACAGTGCCAGGGTCCCAGGTTCGATTCCAGCCTCAGGCGACTGTTTGTGTGGAGTTTGCACATTCTCCTTGCGTCTGCGTGGGTGTCCTCCAGTCTTTTCCTTTCAGTCCAAAGATGTGCAGGTCAGGTGGACTGGCCATGCTAAATTGCCATAGTATCCTTACAGGCCAGGATTAGCCATGGGAACCATGGGGTTACTAGGGTACAGAGCTACGTCTGGATGGGATGGGTTTCGGAGCATGGTCCAAATGGTCTGCTTCCACACTATAAAGATTCTATAATCTCTGCAATAGCTGCCACCCTGTGCTGTGGTGAGCAGTAATGATTGTTACTCTCCAACTGTGTTTTAAATGCTTTGTGCATTCATTTACATACCATTAGATATAAACGTCAAGTTTTGGAATACACCGCCTCCCACCCTGCCCCCTGTAAAAATGCCATCCCATATTCCCAATTCCTTCGTCTCCACCGCATCTGCTCCCAGGAGGACCTGTTCCAAAAACGTACAACCCAGATGGCCTCCTTCTTCAAGGACCGCAATTTCCCCCCAGACGTGATCGACGATGCCCTCCACCGCATCTCCTCTACTTCCCGCTCCTCCGCCCTTGAGCCCCGCCCCTCCAAACGCCACCAGGACATAACCCCACTGGTCCTCACCTACCACCCCACCAACCTCCATATACATCGTATCATCCTCGTCATTTCTGCCACCTCCAAACGGACCCCACCACCAGGAATATATTTCCTTCCCTCCTCTATCAGCGTTCCAAAAAGACCACGCCCTCGTCAGGCCCACACTCCCCACCAACCCAACCTCCACTCCCGGCACCTTCCCCTGCAACTGCAAGAAATGCAAAACTTGCGCCCACACCTCCCCCCTCTCTTCCCTCCAAGGCCCCAAGGGATACTTCCAAATGCACCACAAATTCACCTGCACCTCCACACACATCATTTACTGCATCCGCTGCACCCGATGTGGCCTCCTCTATATTGGGGAGACAGGCCGCCTACTTGTGGAATGTTTCAGAGAACACCTCTGGGAGACCCGGACCAACCAACCCAACCACCCCGCAGCTCAACACTTCAACTCCCCCTCCCACTCCACCAAGGACATGCAGGTCCTTGGACTCCTCCATCGCCAGACCATAGCAACACGACGGTTGGAGGAAGAGCGCCTCATCTTCCGCCTGGGAACCCTCCAACCACAAGGGATGAACTCAGATTTCTCCAGTTTCCTCATTTCCCCTCCCCCACCTTGTCTCAGTCAAATCCCTCGAACTCAGCACCGCCTTCCTAACCTGCAATCTTCTTCCTGACCTCTCCGCCTCCACCCCCACTCCGGCCTATCATCCTCACCTTGACCTCCTTCCACCTATCACATTTCCAACACCCCTCCCCCCTACCTTTTATCTTAGCCTGCTGGACACACTTCCTCATTCCAGAAGAAGGGCTTATGCCCAAAACGTCAATTCTCCTGTTCCTTGGATGCTGCCTGACCTGCTGCGCTTTTCCAGCAACACATTTTCAGCTCTGCAGTCCTCACTATCTCCTCCAGGTATTACTAAGCACAGTTTCAAAGTGTCTTTTCCACTTTCTCTCTCGATAATATTTTCTGACAAGTTTATTTCAGTTAAGCCTGCAGCTTCCATTCTGAAAGCTTTCAAAAAAAACCCATCGCCTCTCACTCTTCTAATCCTGTGTTTATGGCCCTTGTTACTGAATCACTGATTAGTGGAAATAATCTTTTTCTATTTACCCTCTCAAAATTTCAAAACCGCCTTTTTGATCCCAGCTTAATCTTCTCTGATCCAGTTAATGCAGGTCTACGGTTTTCCAAGTCTCTCATTGCAACTGTCGGGTAAATTAGACTAGCTTAACGTGAACAGGGAAAACTGGAGAGATAAAGCTGGGGAGGTGTCATGGGACCATATTGGATTTACCCTTCTGCCCCCTCAGTGCTGGTGTCTTCCCAGTGAGCTAATCCATTACCCCGAACGTACAGCACAAAGGATGTCAGTCAGTCAGTCAGTCATCAGGATTTCCCACCTCTTAAGAGTTAGAGAGTCATAGAGATGTACAGCACGGAAACAAACCCTTCGGTCCAACTCGTCCATGTGACCAGATATCCTAAATTAATCCAGTCTCATTTGCCAGCACCCGGCCCATATCCGTCTAAACCCTTCCTATTCATATACCCATCCAGATGCCTTTTAAATGTACCAGCCTCCACCACATCCTCTGGCAGCTCATTCCATACACGTACCACCCTCTGACTGAAAACGTTGCCCCTTAGGACCCTTTCAAACCTTTCCCCTCTCACCCTAAACCTATGCCCTCTAGTTCTGGACTCCCCCACCTCAGGGAAAAGATCTTGTCTGTTTATCCTATCCATGCCCCTCATGATTTTATAAACCTCTGTAAGGTCACCCCTCAGCCTCCGATGCTCCAGGGAAACCAGTCCCAGCTTATTCAGCCTCTCCCTATAACTCAAATCCTCCAACCCTGGCAAAATCCTTGTAAATCTTTTCTGAACCGTTTCAAATTTCACAACATCCCTCCGATAGGAAGGAGACCAGAATTGCACACAATATTCCAAAAGTGGCCTAACTAATATCCTGCACAGCAGCAACATGACCTCCCAACTCCTGTACTCAATACTCTGACCAATAAAGGAAAGCATACCAAACGCCTTCTTCACTATCCTATCGACCTGCGACTCCAATTCCAAGGAACAGCAATCCTGTTAATCCTTTACCCTCTTTTTCTCCATGTCCCTGCAATGCTTTTTGCTTTCAGGCATGTATGGTATCTACTATCCTACTGCTGGATCCACGTGCACACCTTCCCAGACACTTCAACGCAGCTAATGCCTACTGACAGACTGTCCATCCCCTCCAGTCTGGTTCCTCCTGTCTCTGAGGGCCAGCTCCAGCCTCACTACTCAGGTACTGTCCTTCCCTGCCCTCTCCCTCACTGCCCAAGACAAGCCTGAATTTCCAGACTCAGAGCTCACCACCTCACGGCAGGAAGCCTTCCTCTTACAGTTTACAAACTCAAACAACTCCACTCTTCACAGCAACCAATTATTCTGGGTTCGACTCGGGGGGTTGGGGTGACTGATCTATGCTCACGCCGTTAGATCGGAAAAGGAGGAAAGAGAATGGAGAAGCAATTGAAATGGATGGAGGTGGAAGACAGTTGGTCCCACACGGAGCGAATCCAGGGGTAATGTGAAGGATCGTCTGTTCTTGGCCTGGAAGGAGGCAGCACAGTGCCTGAGTAGTGAGGCAAAGAGGAGGCCCTCAGTGCAGTTTGAGTCAAGCAATACACATCAGCTGACAAGGTCAGAAGTGAAGGGAAGGGAAGGGGTCACACAAAGAGGGTGATGACATCTGGCTTGTAGGCACAACCAATGTGCAGCTTTCGGCAATGCCAGTGCAGGAGGCAGGTTTGACCCCGGTGTCCCGCTGCCCTGACAACAGCACCAGGTTGAAGATGTACCTGGTGCAGCAAAAGCCTTGGACTTGAGGCAGAAGTGGAGTGTTTTGCAATGTACAAAACTGAGCTGCTCACAAGCTATTGGGTGGACATCCTCCAGGGGTAAGATGGAGACGGTCAGGATCAGGAGTGCCAGGTACAGATTGGCACTACCTTCATAAATATTCCCTCCCCCATCACTGACACCCAGTAGCAACAGTGTGTATCTACAAGACATACTGCAGAAATTCTCAGAGGCTCCAGAGACAGCACCTTCCATCCTCCACAATTTAGAAAAACAAGGGCAACAGCCACAAAGGAATAGCACCATGTTCCCTCCATGCCTGACTTTGAAATATATCACCGTTCCTTCAAAATCCTGGAATTCCCTTGCTCACAACATTGTAGGGTTACCTACTCCAAATGGACTGCAGCGATTCAAGAAAGCAGCTTACCCCTACCCTCTCAAGGGCAACTGGGTCTCCTTCCTATAGGAGGGAAATTGTGAAACTTGAAAGGGTTTGGAAAAGATTTACAAGGATGTTTCCAGGGTTGGAGGATTTGAGCTATAGGGAGAAGCTGAATTGGCTGGGGCTGTTTTCCCTGGAGCATTGGAGGCTGAGGGGTGACCTTATAGAGGTTTATAAAATCATGAGGGACATGGATAGGGTAAAGAGACAAGATCTTTTCCCTGGGGTGGGGGAGTCCAGAACAAGAGGACATAGGTTTAGGGTGAGAGGGGAAAGATATAAAAGGGACTTAAGGGGCAAGTTTTTCACGCAGAGGGTGGTGGATGTATGGAATGAGCTGCCAGAAGAAGTGGTGGAGGCTGGTACAATTACAGCATTTAAAAGGCATTTGGATGGGTATATGAATAGGAAGGGTTTGGAGGGAAATGGGCCGGGTGCTGGCAGGTGGGACTAGATTGGGTTGGGATATCTGGTTGGCATGGACAGGTTGGACCGAAGGGTCTGTTTCCATGCTGTACATCTCTAAGACTAGGAACAGGCACTAAATATTGGCGCTGCCATAATGCCCACGTCCCATATGTGAATAAAGATGCCCAATGGAAGCCCTCTGTGGGGGTAAGAGAGGACTCTTGGCCTCTCTGTTTGGGAATTCATTCACGTTTATTGACCGGAGGCAGGGCAACTCAGCTAGCATCAATTCCAGATGGAGTGACTCGCATTGACAAGTTTCTAAGTAGTGGCTTCAACTTCAAACTGTCATCTAATTGCAATCAATCCACAAGCTTCCAGGTTGGAAGCAGGGCCAACAGTCTCTTCTGAAAGGGAATTTGATAGAGATTTGAAAACTGTAGCGCCATGGAGAAAGAGCAGGAGAGTGGAATTGATTGAATAGCTCCTTCAAGGGGCCAGCACAGGCATGTTGGTCTGCCTCTGTGTTGTCAGAGCCCACTGGAATGAAAACCTGCTTGATTGGGTGAAATGGCCAAGTTTACACTTGACCTCTTCCCCGGTAATTTCAGCAATCAATACAATCAGACACCAAGTCCAGCCGAGGTTGCACCTGATCCTGTCCGTTTGCCCTGAGGTGACTGGAGGTTCACACTGCTCCTATATACTCCTGGGTGCTGCAGGTTTCGCAGTTCTGCAGTCACACCTGGGGCCAAGAGAGATTGGACTCTCCTCAGACACAAAGAGAACGACACTGACCTTCAACACCGTCCTTCACGCCAACCAGCCCCACCTTGAACTCAGCGAGCAGTCTCTATCCAGTTAGTGAACAGATAAATCTCCAGCCAGGCTGGTTTTTTTACAGACAGCAAGGAGAGATGCAGCACAGGCTGCCAGCTTCAGTGAGGAGCTGTCTCCCCCACCACAGCCACCTGCAACACTGACAATACATTACTGCAAATGAAAAGGCAGGTCTTCACCTGGAAACCTCACACTTGTTATTTAAAAAGCATTTTCCAAAGCTACTGAAAAATCCAAGACTCCCTTTTGTATAGTCAGATTTGGAACCCCCTCATGACAACAGAATTTTAAACAAACAAATAAAACGGTGATGTGCTCTGACATCCTGGAAATAAATTCTAAACGTGGAGAAGACGAAGGCAGGGTTCCTGATTGTAATCGGAACCAGTATAATATCAGTGTTACCATGACAGGGGGCAGATCCCTACATTTATATAGCTGGGTAGTGGACCAACAGAATGTGATTTGGTGGATGAAGCAGTACAACAGAAAGCCAGCACAGTTACCCCTACAGCCTGTCTAACCAGTTGGATCGGAGCTGTTCTTACATTCCAGGAGACAGAAACAAGAATTCTGAGGAAGAATCACCTGACTCGAAACGTTAACTCTCATTTCTGCCGGAGCCATTCTGAGGAACGGTTAACTCTGATTTCCCTCCACAGCTGCTGCCAGACCTGCTGAGCTTTTCCAGAACCTTCCACCCTTGCCTCTGATTTCCAGCATCCACAGTTCTTTCGGTTTTTATTTTTCATAATAAATCAAATCGAAAATAGGAGGTCTGATTCACCTAGGTTTCAGGATGGCACATCATTGAGGAGAGACTGCTGTTTGTCAAAGCCCAGAGAGAGCACATACCATTGCCAAGGAAGAGATTCGGGAAGCACCTGCGGCTGTACAGGACGTTGGTGAGGTCACTGTTGGAATGTTGCATCCAATTCTGGTCTCCTTCCTATCGGAAAGATGTTGTGAAAGTTGAAAGGGTTCAGAAAAGATTTACAAGGATGTTGCCAGGGTTGGAGGATCTGAGCTACAGGGAGAGGCTGAACAGGCTGGGGCTGTTTTCCCTGGAGCATCGGAGGCTGAAGGGTGACCTTATAGAGGTCACCTAAATCATAAGGGGCATGGATAGAGTAAATAGACGTCTTTTCCCTGGGATCGGAGAGTCCAGAACTAGAGGGCATAGGTTAGGGTGAGAGGGGAAAGATATAAAAGAGACCGAAGGGACAATGTTTTCATGCAGAGGGTGGTACGTGTATGGAATGAGCTGCCAGAGGGAGTGGTGGAGGCTGGTACAATTGCAACATTTAAGAGGCATTTGGATGGGTATATGAATAGGAAGGGTTTGGAGGGATATGGGCCGGGTGCTGGCAGGTGGGACTAGATTGGGTTGGGATATCTGGTCGGCGTGGACGGGTTGGACCGAAGGGTCTGTTTCCGTGCTGTACATCTCTATGACTATGACTCTAAATCATCCAGTTGCAGGCACCGTATCTAAAATGAGACATCTTGCCTTTGCAATTTCATTTGCTGCCACATGAACCAAGTTTGGCCAAGTGAATAATGATATCGGGACCACTCTGTTCATTTATACAGCAGTGCCAGCTGATGATTTGGTATGATCCAAATCACGCCATACACCAGGGGGAAAAGAAAAACAAATCCAATCAAATTATCAGAATCTCTTCGGTCAACACAGAAGTGCATTCCACATGGAGCATAGAGATTGTGATATGGGCCTGTAACACAGGAAAGTGAACAAGGAGAGATGGATTCTCCATAATTATGCAGTGAATATTGTTGTTTGGAGGATTGATGGAAGGTGTGAATGACATTGGGAATTGAAACTGGCACAAGGTAGCATGTGCCAAGCTGTTCATGATACTACTACAACCACACACATACTGGATTGTGAATGAAGATTGGGAGCATTCTGACTGATTGATGCACCTAGTGTGTTTCTAGGACACTGCCAACCAGGAAGACCCAGGTTCATCCCCTGATGTCCTCCACACTGCTCTCTGCCAGTGCAACACCAGCACCTTGCACTAGGAAGAAAGGGAGGGAGAAGAAATTCAGACGGGGTTCCCTACATTTGACTGTGATCCAACGATACTTGTGCAAGTGCTGGGTAAAGAGAGAATCCAGCTCAGCTCCATTAGGTTCCAGTAGCTGGCTGCCTCAGTATACAGACTCACAGAGCAGCATCTATAACCCAGCAACAGCCAGGGCAAGGCCTTCAGGAGAGAGGAGGGCAAAATGGGAGCAGGAAATGGATGGAATCTGTTTGTGATTTGATTTATTGTCATGTGCATCTTGGTACAGTGAGATATTTTGTTTTGCGTGCAGGACAGGGAGATCATACCATACAAAGTGCATTAGGGTAATGGAACAGAGCGAGGAAGAGAGTGTGTCGGCTGTACAGAAGGTGCACAAACAGCGAGATTAACATTTGAAATTTGAAAGTCCATTCAGCAGTCTAATGACAGTGGGGAAGAAGCTGTTCTTGAATCTGTCTGTCCACGTGTTTAAGCTTTTGTATCTCCTGCCTGATGGAAGAGATTGAGATTATAACCCGGGTGGGAGGGGTCTTCGATGATGTTGGCTGCCTTCCCAAGGCAGTGAGATGTATTGAGGGAGTCAACGGATGGAAGGTTGGCTTCCATGATGGTCTGGGCTGTGTTCATGAACTTGCTGTAAGTTTCTTACAGTCCTAGGCAGAGCAGGTACTGTACCAAGCCGTGATGTATCCAGAGAGAACGCTTTCTGAGGTGCATCTGTAAGTATTTGTAAACGTCTTTATGGACATGCTGAATTCCAATGCAGCACACTGACTGTAACTGCAGACTTCCATCACAATGAGGAAGGTTAACCAGGAGGCTTTGAGGATTGCATGGCGAGGGCTTGGGATGGCAATGGCAAGAATGCAAATTCAGTTGGGATCAAATTGAAAGTTCACAGCAACGTAGCTTCACATCATTGGCAAATCTTGTAAACGCATTTCAGAGCTGAGGTGTACTGAGTTTAGATTCCCATTCCCGCACGTTTTGAGAATCAGTCGGATTATTGTCAAGGGCCTGTCGAATTGTTCGGAGGGTGTCAGACAAATTGGCAAGAGGCCACAAACTCGTCATTATTTCAGAAGCCCAGCACAGCTTGATCACGTCAAACAAACAAACGATTCTTTCTAACTTGCCGCCAACTCATGCAGCCTCTGCAGAAATTCCCTGAATCCCATCCCAAATGCCAAACACTCTGAGCTCGAGAAAATTCCCCAAGCTCAGGGGCCACAGAGTGTGGGATGTATACCCTTTCCCAAAGCCTCAACTTCTGAATCGACCATCTGCAGCGACCCACCACTAATCTCTCCTACCAGCTTGACATTGGTGGGGTGCAGCCTAAAGGATATGGACAAACACATTTGGGTTTCCATTCTGCAATTGATAATTCTTCAGCCACATTCCCTTACATCCAGAGCTGGCAAAGGATCCAGCTCGACAGGATTCCAAGCTCTTCTTTTGGTCCCTTCACACTTACTGCTGTGACTAAGCGGCCCCTCACCCAGACTTGCACATTGGATCCTTCCTCCTACCCTCAGCCTCCCCAATCTAACAGAATCCCTCCTTCCAGCCTCCCACCCTCTCTTTGATCTGGTCACTGAGAACTGCCAGTGGCTTGGTTCTCTCTATCAGAGTTCTCTGTAACCCTCCAATGCGCTGTTCCCTTGGCGCCAGTACGGAAATCCTCATCAAACCTGGTGACAAAGAGGCTGCTGTTGGGAGAGGAGGGCCTCTACCTTGACTGGATCCCAAATACCAACTTTGACAGCCCAGGATCACGGGCTCACTGCTGAGCATGGACCATCATCCCCTGAACTAATACTCTCTCGCCCTCTCTCCTCATCTGCAACACCAAAGTCCCGCAAACTCATCTATAAATCTGCACCAGCCTCTTTCACCTCCTGATAATCCTGAAGGATCTCGCAATCTTAATTGGTTTTCCTTCACTCACCGACTCACCCAATCTTTCTACTATACCAGCACCTGCAAAATTTAATATTACTCACCGTGGAACTGTTTTGAGATTATTTATTCGACAAAGTTCACTGGATAACTGTAAGATGCATTAATCAGTCTAAGGTAAGGAGCAGTCACTGTGTTAGTGTATAAAAGATATAGCATTTGGTCAGTGGATAAGTGTGACAGTAGAGATATGTATTCAGTGGGCAAGTGCAACCATACAGCAATTCAGCACAGGAAGGGTTACTCACTCATTTGTAACGCTGCTTAAATACGGATTTCTCTCTTACTGTAACTGATTAAGCAGCATAGTGGTTAAAAAATCTTCAAACTTTTATTTAAAATAAATCAGCATCTATTTAAAGACTGGCTGAATCACCTTCATGTCAATAAAGGCGTGATTTTACCATGATCAAGTCAGAATGATCACAGTCTTTTTAAACCTGATGTACATTAAGAGGCATGTTCTTATACAGGATAAAGTTTTACATACTCTGTACCTTCCACAGACAAAAACTGGCTTCGAAAAATACACCGCTAACTACCCCCACCTTCCCAAAAGTACAGTCCTTGTTCAAATGTATGTGGGAACCTGCATCCACATTCATTTGAACAAGAACTCACTTCAGGGAAAAGAATGCATCGTTTATGAAATAAGATCACTTCCATTTCAGGATCAAGGCAAATGGTCAGGAACAGCTGCTCAGTGCAGGATTCCCAACAATCAGAGGACAGTGACCCTCAAAGGAGAGCTGTTTACATCACAGGCTTGACAAAAAAAAATGCTGCTACCAGTGATCAGCCCTTCCCTTTCCTGCACCATCTTTGCCAACCTGTCATTGGCTCTCCTTTAAAACTGGAACCCAGGGCGCTGGGATTTCCTCTCTCCTCAGAGTTGGGAATTATGATCCCTGCCCCCCCCCCCACCAGCTGTTACAAGGATGGCCACAGATCTACTCTTGGACGACACTTCCTTTTCCTCTCAGCTCCTGGAAAATGCCCAGCAGGAACATGCTCAAATACCAGGTTAGCTGCAATACTGGAGTCTGACAGCTGTATTCCCACTCCTGAGTCTGACCAAATGATTTGGGCTGACACTGCAGAGCAGTACCAGGGAAGGGGCTGTCCTGCAGATCAGAAGGTAAACCAAAGCTTGGTTTGTTTACCCAGTGAAACACCACAGCATTATTTGAAGGGCACCATTTCTCTCTCAACTGGTAATACAAGACGCAGAGTGTTCAACTCATTGCTACTTGTGGAGCTGCACTGTGTATAATATTGCTAGTGAAATTAGTGGTCATCTTAGTGATTCACTTACAATGAAGTACTAACAGGTGCAATTAGGTACTACATGAATGCAGGTGCTTCTTACCACCAAGAGCAATTCCCAGTGTTGATCCCCAAAATGTCTGTTGTCCTTAAGGTTTCTTTGGTGCATTCTTAAGAGTGATGAGTGAATTACACCCACCCAGTAAATGCATTGTTCTGTGGATGGTTTTGCATTTCCCTTCATACATTCCCCCAATTGGCTCCCACCACCAGTGATAGACTCAGAGCTGCTGGCATTTCACTGCACTAAGTGATTTCTCTCGGCACAATTGTGGTTCAGAAAGGCTTACTCAAGAACTGCAAACACAGCGCAGTGAGGGGGGGGGGGGGGGGATGCTTTATCTATATCTGCAAACATAGTGCAGTGGGGGGAGGGGCATTATGTAGACCTGCAAGCACAGCACAGTGAGGGGGGCTTTATCTAGAACTTCAAACACAGCACAGTGGTGGAGGGGGGGGTGCTTTATGTAGAACTACAAACAGCGCAGTGAAGGGGGGCTTTATCTAGAACTGCAAACTGTGCAGTGGAGGGGGGCTCTATCTAGATCTGCAAACACAGCACAGTGTGGTTATCTAGAACTGCAAGCACAGCACAGTGGAGGGGGGCTTTATCTAGAACTGCAAACAGCACAGTGGGGGGGCTTTATCTAGAACTGCAAACAGCAGAGGTGACACCAGTTTCCATTTATGCCCAGAGCCTGCAATTATTTACTCCATGTTTATAGCTCTAGCTCCCAGCAACTTCTACAGTTGCTCACCTTTCCGAGTCCACACCAACGCTTCAATAATTAAGTGCAGTGAGCATCAATAATAAACAGACTCACATCATCAAACAACGTCCAACAGAACATCATCAGCACCAACAGCTCAGCTCAGAGATTACACATGGGGAAAGGAGAGAGGCTCAGTCCCTGTGCTCCCAAACTCCCAGGTTTTGTTGGAGCAGAGGAAGCCTCAGCTATATGAACAGTGAAATGAAGTGAGGCACAATAAGCCCCAATCATAGGAACATTGCATTATTCAGAAACCTCGATGCAAAACTAGCGATTGAACAAGGCAGTCATAGATTAGCGCAAAGCAAACCAGGTTTTAGAAACCGTCATTTCATTTTTGAATGAAGGGGTGGGACTGATCAAAGGAGACGGAACAATACAGTCCCATTCAAAACAACTGCAAGTGAAAACACAGCAACTGCTGGGACCCTGGAATGCTGTCTGGTGTGCCGGGGAATTGCAATGGAATCCCAGTCCCCTAGTGTCCCTCTCAACACTGGAATTCGCAATTTGTGGCTTCCTTTTCCGAACACTTTCCCACAAAAAAAGGGGGGGAGGGACTTGGGGCCTGGAAGCTGCAGCCCAGCACATACCACACGGTAATGATCTCACACAGACCAGCAGCCACTGCAGAGCCCACTGGAGAAAGCAAACCAAACGCACACTGTCACTCGAGAGAAACAAACCAAACGCACACGGCTGTTGGATTCCAGCAGCCCGTGGGCACAATTCCAAACACCACTTTCCAACTGCTCTGGACCATTCCGTAGGATTTCCTTTCAAAATCCTGGGAGACTCTAGGTTTTATAATAGAGAGAGAGAGAGAGAGACACACACACACAAAAATGAGGATATCCTCTCAGATATTCCAGGGGAAGAGACAGTGAACATGTAAATATTCAAGCCACGCCATTCCTTCAGCCCATGTTTAATCAGTGAATGTTTTAACCCCCTCAGTGAATTCACAACAAGGAAATATATCAGCACTCACTGACACAGCCACCCTCCCACTACAATAGTGTGTGGAACCCAGAGGCTGCACTCTGATTAGTGTTACAAAAGGAGATCAATATCCAAAGGGTTAATATTGATGCAGGGTAACAGGCCAAAAAGATTTAAATTATTATCCCCAAACCCCACTCCAACTCGCGTCTCTGTCCCTGGCAAATAATTCTTCAGCACATCACAGATCTCCTTCACAAATTCTTTAACACACAGTGGAGCCAACAATACACAATTCCTACTCCAGGACTGCACCATTCTCAGGTGTATCATCACCACACCCCTCACTCAATCCCACCCCCTCCCTCCCAATGTTCTCCCCATCTCCACTTTCCTGACATTAGTTTCCAGCTTTCTGTGATGATCACCTCAAGTCCCTATTCCCAGCACTGTTTACTTTGCCCCCAAAGTTCTACCCTCAACCCCACCCAATAAACTCCAACCCAACCCCAGGTACCCCCAACCCCCAGGTAATCTGCCCAAGCTCTGCCCCCCCACCCCCTCCTTGGTAACCTGCCCCCAGTTCCACCCTCCTTCCCACGCACCCCACCCCCCCCCACAGTAACCTACCCCAGTTCACCCCCACCTCCAGGTAACTTGTCCCAGGTCCCACTTTCAACCCTCCTCCCCCAACCCCCTCAGGAACTAGCCCCCATTTACCCCTACACCACCAAGTTCTCCCTTTTACCCTCCCTCCCAGTAACTTGCCCCTGGTTGAATTGCAGAGCCCATTGCATACCCCTCTCTCTCTCTAACCCCACTCTCTCTCTCCCCCCACACTCTCTCCCTGCCAACTCTCCCTCTTCTACCCCCCACACTCTCTCCCCCCGCTCTCCCCTCTCTCTGTCTCTCTCTCCCCCCTCTCCCTATCTCACCCCCTCTCTCTCTCTGCCCCCTCCCTCTCTCTCTCTGACCCCTCCTTCTCTCCCTCTCTGCCCCCACCCCCTCTCTCTCTCTCTGCCCGCTCCCTCTCTCTCCCTCTCTGCCCCCTCCCTTTCTCTCTCTCTCTCTGCCCCCTCCCTCTGCCCCCTCCCTCCCTCTCTCACTCTCCCCCCTTCTCTCCCTCTCTCC